>NC_056725.1:483347301-483459801 GCF_019279795.1 Protopterus annectens | reverse complement strand
CAGATTATTATGCTGCTGTTAAGTAGATTTTCAAAAACATTTAAATAAATGTTTCATTTTTATGCCTTCTAAAATAAGACATTTACTTACTACAAGAAACTACATCATTTAAACTCATTATAACTGACATATTTTATGAACAGAGTATTTTTCCTGAATCTGTGGTGTGTCAGTGTGATAACCTTGTTAATGTTTATACTAACTGCTTTCAGTTTCTCTGTGAGAATTCTGTGATTTGAAGATTCTGAGGTAACTCAAGGACATTGTGCATAAGACAGCCCACATCCCAGATTGTCTCTCTTAACATTTTGGCGGAAACTTATTAAAACTAGTGACAAACATTCATTTAGCAGTGTAAATGCATCTAAACATGACAGAACCTCCACAATGTATTCCACAGATCATCACAGCCTCTATGCAAGTGAAATTAAACTCAAAATTACCAACAAGTAATAAAACTCAGCATTCTTCTCCCAACTCAATTTTCATACAAATCCTATTATTCACTGTGCCCACACAGTCAAAAGCATTTCTATATATTAATAAAGAAAAGAAAAGAGAGTAGAAAATAAAAGGGAGTGAGGCAGAAATAAAAAAATGTAAGAGAAAGCTGTAAGAAGTATATACAATGGAATGTTACTTACTGTTTATATTAATAGAGTTAAAAATAAAACATATTATTTACTCTTATTTAGTTCTGATTATTATTAGTTAAAGCATGACAGATTATTTACAAACAAGCATAAGCAGTATAATCAAGAAAGTATAATTAGAAATAGCATTTGAAGAACTTATAAACTTTTACAAGAAATAAATATGTTATTATTCTATTAATGATATTTTCATTACTGTTCTCTCCCTGCCCTCCCCACCCTTTACCCACTACATAATCTAAATAGAATGTCATTGTTTAAACAAAGAAAATAATAAAAGAAGAAGGAAAAAAAAAGGTAAAGATAAAAAATGTATCAAATTACTAACCTTACTTTTTCAGAAAGAAAAACAAATCGAGTCACAGCCTGCCATTAAATCCTCAGGCATTTTGACTGGTTATGAAACAAAACATTTCTTTGCACATAGAGAATAACTTTGATTAAATCTTTTCCAAAATATTTGTGGCTTTCTGGAAATGCAGGAACTATATTCAAAAAGATTAATAATGAACTAAAATGATGAGAGAGAAAAAACATATAACAAATCATTTGTTTTTAGTCTCTTCTTCTTCTCTGAAGTCTTCCAGGAAGCTTCAGTTGCCAATCTCTTTAATGAAGAACTAGCCCATTCCATTTCTTCTATTTTATCCAAAATCCTTTTTTCTTTGACAAACAGTAAAGCAGAGTCTAAATCATCAAGACCTTAGGACCATCAGGAAGGAAGATTTTAAGCTTGGCAGGAAACAGAAGGTATGTTTTAAACTGTGCTTTTTAAGCTCCCTTATTAGTGGCAGAAAAACTTTTCTTTTAGCAATTACCATGGAAGAATAGTCATTGTCAAAACGCACAGTTGTCTCATTAAACTTAACAGGAGCTTTAGCCCAAGCAGATTTAAGAACCATCTCTTTATCAAAAGATGATAGAAATCTAACTATAACTGATCTAGGATAGTTTTTGTTAGAGTTAGTATTAGCTATAGATCTATGTGCTCTTTCGATACCAAAAGAGAATGCTTCTGGTAAATCTAAAGTTTTAGGGAGCCATGTTGTTAAAAAGAAGTAATATTGTTACCTTCAATATTTTCTGGCAGTCCAAAATCCTAATGTTATTGCGCCTAGATCTATTTTCCAGGTCATCCAGCTTTGTTTGTAAATGTGTATTTTGTTTCAGCAGAAACTCAATGTTGATTTCCTGTTCTTGTATTTTATTTTCCATGTCATTCACAGCTTCTTCTATGCCTGTCATCTGGATCTTCTGTTGTTTCAGGTCCATATGTAACAAGTCTATTTGTTTTGTAGTTTTTTCTATGAAAGTGTCTATTTTAGTATCCATTTTATCCATCTTAGCAGTAAGTTGCTGGACTATAATTATCAGAGACTGAAGTTCTTTCTTGATGCTGGAGTCTTGAGAATTTGTCTTACTGGAACTCATTTCAGACTGATAAACTGACAGGAAAATTTCCAAAGTAATTTCTGACAGGAATATTATTAAGATTTCCTTTCTTTTTTAGATATAGTTCAAGAACTATATAAAACAAACATATTTAGAAAGAAAATTACTTCAAGAATTAATTTTTTAAGTAATTAATTCCTGTCAATGTAATGAAATTGGTGGAGCTGAAGAAATCTGCTGCTATCCTGTGTTCATCCTTGGCCACGCCCCCAAGACCAAGTTTTCTGATGACTGACAAAGTCATGACTCATTAAGCAAAGCTCTATAATATTACAGAACAAGGTATTTCATGTATCAGTCAAAACAGACTCTGCATATTCCATTTAATTCTCATTTTTGTAACTTTAAAGTAATATTCCCTTTACTAGGCTAAGGATGTGTGGAGCCTGAACAACATGAATGTGCTTAGAGCATTAGTTTTAAACTTGCCAAACAGACAACTTTATTTTAGAATAATAACTAACATTAAACAAACCTGAAATCCCTGTTGACATACATTGTCATCATAAATGGAAAATTGGACCACATCTTTTTTAGGCTAGAAACATTGATTATGGATGGTGTGGTCATGTGGTCAAAAATCTAGGCATTGAGATTGAAAATAAAACAATTAAAATTACATTTAATTAATTAAATTAATTAAAATAAATTGGGCTACTTGCCCAGCTGGACTCTACTTGGTTAACAAATGTAAAATAAAATAAAAATGGTAGCTGATGCAGTGGACTGATATACCAAGGACAGTGAGATTAGAGTTGCAGGAATGAGACCATAATAGTTTAGCTAAAGACTGTGGTTGAGGTTCTTCAAAATCCGTGAGTAATTCTAAAATCAAGCCAGGAGATGGAAGTTCAGAATAATAACAGATTGAAAGAAAGGACCAGGGATCATACTTTTTATTGAAAGTTAGAAGCCCAGTTAATAAGAGATAATCTGGCTATAACTATACAGGCTGATCACAAGCAAAGAATGGGTAAGGCCGGCCCGGTAAAATGCAAACCACATCATGTATTCATGAAGTGCTATGACTATATAAACTAAAACAGTAGATGTTCTGTCAGGCAACTAAACCAAAATGGATTTTTATTGACAAGGCAGAAATTGCAGAAGACTTTGCTGCCAGATACATCAGCAGTGTGTGCAGCTCTACCTGCTAATCTGTAACCCCAAGAAAGAGGGTGCAGCAGTAACATGAGCCGACTCTGTAATGGTTAGAATTATGTGGAATGATAGAGGCAATATTTGTGCAATGCTCGGAAAGAAGTAGTCACCTACCTCCCTAATGTTGTCAGAGTGAAGAATGCAAGGTGGAAAATTTGTGCTGGGAAATAGGCATGCAGACCAAGCAGATGTGTACTACATATAAAGATCAATAGGAGGGGGTACAACCCAATAATTTCTGTCAGGAAACATATATTCCAGTGTGGACAGTGGCATGGACAACATATACACAGCTCAATCAAATAGAAAAGGGCAGCATAATGTTAGAGATAGGTCACTGCAAAAGGACCACAGGCAAAAGATAAATAATGGAGAAACCTCACTGAACTGCATGAAGGCCAACAACTTCAGTAGTGACCTAGATAAGTAAAGAAGGCAGGCTAAATCCAAAAAAGAGCAAACCCAGAAGCTAGCCTATGAGAGAGTGTGATCAGCAAGTGGTTACAGAAAGAAGGATAGACGTATAGGAAGTTTGGGGGGGGGGGTTGGTGGTGAGGGAGCTATTCGCTTGCTCTGCCTTCATGAATACTGGACTGTCTCCCCTGCTATCCTACACAGTCCATTCATTCCTCCAGAAGGTGAGAGATGAGCAGAAGACCGCACAGCTTTCACCCAACTGAGGTATCAGGATTTTGTGTCTTTAAGGCTCTAGTCACTCTGTGCATGCCTGTAACTGACCCAAGGTTCAGTGTGCAAGGGGTGTTGGTGAGAGTATGTCACTCACTTCTGTTGGTGACATAAGCCCTCAAGTCTGTCCTGACTACTGGTATACACCATGCATTCTACAGTGGGAATGTATGCCTGGATAAGTGCCCAAGCTGCTATACAAATTCATGTTGCCGGGGTGGGGGGGGTAGTCAGGGCTTTATTCATCTATGACAACAAAGCTGGCTAGATAGGATCATGTAGTGCATACCAGATGTTGGCATTCAGGCAGCTGATGGTAGGAATGGGCAAGCAGGATAAACATATCTTGATTTTCTTTTCTTACACTGTTTTATTTCCTTCTTGTGAAATTACATAGCGTGTGGGTGTGGAGTTAAGCTGCTGCAATTAAGGGTAAGCAAGAGAGTTCAGATGGAAAGACTCGCTTTTGTCAAGTGTGCTGTGATTTCAAAGAAACAGCATCCCAGAAGCCATGCAGGGAGGAAACATAAAAAAGGCAGAGACAGTGCCAACATAGAGCACACAGTATGAGACAGAGAATCAGGAGGGCAGCATCTCAATGTTATGTTGTGGATACTGCAAGTAATGTTGAACTCTTATGGAAGTGTGATAGCCAAGCTGGCCTGATCTAACTGCATTGACTGCCATTGTCAGGTACTATCTCTTGTTGAGTAAATATTCAACATATTTTAATGCAGTGCCTGCATACAATTGAATTATATCATGTCTGGTCAGGGGGAGGGTTTTATTCTCTCTCTTATAGATGTTAATTAGAGTCTGTAAAATTGTATTTAGATTAGGATATAGAGGGCTAAGCAAAACGACATACTTCTGCCAGTTAGTTTTATAGGGAGATTAAAATATTAAACATGTTAATGCTAAGATAGTAAAATAGTATAACACTGTCAGTTAATTGTATGAAATGGGTGCAAAAGAGTAAAATATCTTAACGCTGATGTAGTTGTTCATGAAACCCAAACTCCTTGACACACCCCTGAAAGTGAACGTAAGCTTGAGCTATCCCCCAGTAGATAAACACTGTACAGTAGATAAACACTGTAGTAAGGCTTGCAGTAATCCCCCACTAGATACTGTAGCAAAGCCTGTGGCAATGCCCCCAATAGATAAATACTATAGTAAGTCTTGCGGCAATCCCCCAATAGATAAACACTGTAGTAAGGCTTCTGGCTATCCCCCAATAGATAAATACTGTAGTAAGGCTTGTGGCAATCCCCCAGTATATACTGTAGTAAAGTTTGTGGCAATTCCCCCAGTAGATAAATACTGTAGTAAGGCTTGTGGCAATCCCCCAATATATAAATACTGTAGTAAGACTTGTGGCTATCCCCACTAGATAAATACTGTAGTAAGGCTTGTGGCAATCCCCCAGTAGATACTGTAATAAAGCTTGTGGCAATTCCCCCAATAGATAAATACTGTAGTAAGGCTTGTGGCAATCCCCCAATAGATAAACACTGTAGTAAGGCCTGTGGCTCTCCCCCAATAGATAAATACTGTAGTAAGACTTGTGGCAATCCCCCAGTAGATACTGTAGTAAAGCTTGTGGCAATTCCCCCTTAGATAAATACTGTAGTAAGACTTGTGGCAATCCCCCAATAGATAAATACTGTACTAAAGCTTGTGACAATCCCCCAATAGATAAATACTGTAGTAAGGCTTGTGGAATGCTTAGGTTACTGGAAGTGGTAAACCAGTCTGAGTGAGCAATCTGGGAAAATGAAGGAGCCTAAAAAAGGTTGACTACTACAGTCTCATGACAGATGGGTAATCAAGTGTTTTAATAGGTAATATCACTAAGAAAGTGAAGGGAGTGATGAGAGAGTAGTGTAGATGAAGCTGTGATACATAGCACATTGACAATGATGTAAGATTGGTTTGCAGAATATGCATGACTGCATAGACAATCTGTCAATGAGCTTGTTAAAGAGAAGTAAAGACAAAAAACATTGATGATACAGAGCATTTAAAGAGACAAATGGGATGGTTAGTGAAAATATAAATTGTAATTAAATTAGGTAATATGCAGAGGTGATAATTCTTCTGTCTGTCTTGCCATGTTAGTAATAGAGGAGATAACATGAGAGAAAAGGAAGCAATATTTGCTTCATTAGAATTAGATTGCAAACCCATTAATTTAGAGAAAATGAGAAGAGGAGACATAATCCCTGTTTTTTTCTGATGGTGAAGGAAAAGCAAACCAAACTATATGTAGATATACAGCAGACTAAGTAAGGATGGTATTTTTATATTTTTAACTCAAAAGGTGATGAGGAAGGGAGGAGGATTATAGTGCAGTAGAAAGAAGGACACAAAAGTTAATGTAATGCAACTATTTGCTGCAAGAAGGAAGGATTTTTTCTGTAGCCAATATGCACACTGGAGGAGATTAAAAGTTATGTTACCACATGGATTATGAATTGTTTTGCCAAAGGAGGAAGCTTTGCAGAAAATGAATGACACTTAGCAAGGATTAAAAATCATGACCTTGGAAGAACGTATAGGATAGTTTTAATCTGCATGTAATGAAGTTGCTGGAAAATTGAAAGAAAAACTTTGATTCATAGCACAGTAAGATGAAGTATGGCATAGCTTGTCTGAGGAATGAAATAGGCTCTTATATTGTGAGGATGGCCGCTAGAGTCTAAAGGTCTCTTTAACAGTGGGTGATGATAGATGGACCCCTAGTTCACACCCTACAGCTCTCCAACAACAAGAGAGCAGTGAGTAACCCTAGTGAATAGGTCTTAGAGAAGCAAATGTGTAAAGGTAAATCGTAAATTACAACTAGAAACAAGGAGGGATAACTACATTAAAAGGGAAAGAGCACTGGCAAACTGGAAGTGAACAAATTTATGTACTGTAATTTTGCATGAATTAATATTAAGGAACCTGGCTATGAAAAAATGTAAAGAAAGGGGTTCCCATGGACAGGATATGCATATAATAGGGGGTGAGGAAAGCAGGTAGCAGGGGTCTTGATTAGGAACAGACTTTGGTTGGAAAAAGGGACATACAGGGACTGTAGATGGGCAAAGGCAAGATATGAGATGGAAAGGGTAACCCAAATTCTGATGTTGAAATTTTGAAAGGCTTTTGGAGGCCAATAGAACACTTGAGAAAGAAAGGGATGGAATAAGCATTGGTGTATTTTACTTTCTAAGCAAGCCAGAGTTACATACATTGTCTAGAGCTATACAACTCTACTGGGAGTGCCAAAATGCTCTCAAGGAAAGTTTGGAAAAGTATGGGCTTCTAGTTATGTTGAGGACAAAGTGGCAGCAAGTTGTGATTTACATTTTTGAGAAATTAGACAAATCAAGTGAGTAAACTGGATAGGTTTCTGCCACATCTGAACATTAGAAAAGACAGGACTTCTTTCAGACCACATTACACTGGCTATTTCATAATAGTTAGAAACAAATGGAAGAGATAAGTAGAACACCCAGGGAAATGGAGGTAGGTGTAGCAAATATGTTGATTTTAAGGTGATACTGTAGCAGTTAACTCAGAAAAATGTAGGGGAGAAAGAAAGGAAAGAAGTAATGTAACAGGTGAGTATGTTAGACAAAAAGCAGTATGGAGAGGAAATATAAAAGATGAGTCAAGGTGCATAAAAAGGAAAACAGTGGACAAAAATTAAGGAGGCGGAGTGGTTACTAAGGAAGTGGCAGAAAGAAGGCAATAGGTAGAATAATAATATGGAGTAGTAGATAAGAAATATGTAGCATATTAAGAAGGTGAAAGGCATTTATTTTGAAGTTTGGCAAGAGAAGAGCATGCAGGTGGGCAAATGTGATACAGATGAGAAGCTGATAATAGTGAAATTAAAGTACTAATATAAAAATGGGTTAGTGGAATTCAGAAATGAATAGGGAAGTTAGTGTTACTAGAAGCAAGGATATTATAGAGTTGTTTCACACCTTCAATGTCAAACTGTACATAGAACAGAAAATAAGATCAGAAAGTTTTGAAAGCCTATAGGGCCTGGTTTTGTCAGTAGAAGGGAAATAGGTGATTAATTAGCCATTAACTATATGAAATTAGGAAAAGCATGGTCCTGATGGATTTCCTCATCGAAGTTTATTAAGTAGCTAGCTTGGATATAGGATATGCTATGACACACATTCTTAATGAAATAATAGAGAATGGGAATTGGTTGGTACTATAACTAAGACAGTTATAACAATGGTACCAAAGCAGAAAGGAGACTTAGAATTACTGGCGAGCTATAGTTTGATCTCCCTTTGTAATACAGATATGAAAGTGTTTGCAAGAACACTCACAGCACAAAAAGAGGCGCTGTTACCTCCAGTGATAGGCCAGGATTAGGCAGGTTTTATCAAGAGAAGGTCGTTGCATCTCCATTGGTATTTCTAAATGAATTGAATGAACTTGATCTGAAAGTTAAACTTAATGGAAGGCAGGAATAATTTTGCTGGATATTCAAAAAGCATTTGACATTGTAAGTTGGGACATTATGTTGCATATGATGGAGCAAAATACAAGGAAGGCCATTTTTCATGATCTGTAACAGCATTATATGAGTCCAGCTATACAAATTCTAGCGAACAGGGTGGTGCTGGAAAATGTAAGCCTCCTGAGGCAGAGGTGTCTTCTATTACCTCATTGTTTTTGTTACTCATGATAAGGGTTTAGAGGAAGTAAAAGGAATAATATTAACCTTTTTTTCAGATAATTGCATGTTATTATTACAAAGTTTAAGCAGTATGTGACAGAACTAGGATACTACTGACCAAAAAATGAATTAATAATTATGACAAATTGTGATAAAGATGTAGGCTTCCCAATCTCTAAGAGAGGATGATTAGAGAAGTGAGACAAAATAACTGGAAAGATTAAGATTTGAACTGTGAGTGTTCCTAGACAAATGGTCTGGATAAGTCTATTCATTCAGTTAAAGATCAGCAGTGATTAGAGTGTCAGTAAGTCTTCTGATCTTTTTATTTAATATGGTATAAGGCGAGACACTCAGAAAACAAGACAAGATGGCAGCACAGTTGCAGAAGATATGCAAAATATATATTTAGAAAAGTAAAAGGGGATGGAATGGGAATGGGAAAAGCAGGATGAGTATGGGGAGAAGGGAGGGTGATGTTTGTCTGATTTCTGTAGATATGTTATGTCTGGGAATGCAGTCCAAAGATTAAGAGGGATGGACAATTGAGTGCTAAGGCAGATGATGTAGAAAGACAACAAGAAGAAAAACGGTGCTGGAATTTCAGAAAAGATATATATATATATATATATATATATATATATATATATATATATATATATATAATATCCAAAAATGTTTTTGAACGAAAGTAAAAGAAAGTAAAGGTTAAGGCAGCTTATAAATGCAGGCCCATACTGTACTAAGGGAGGTGTGGAAAGTGTTGAAAAAAAAACTTTTAGAATGGGAAGAAAGAAGAATTGCATATCCTGAGGAACGGATAGAACCAAGCAGTGGTGATGAGTTTTCTAGAGACATGTTAGGCATATTGGAAACCAAGAGGAGGCTGATTGGTATATCAGGCTTATTAAAGCAGCTTTAAGAGTTTGGTCAAGGAATAAACATATTTTGATGCAATAATGTATGGAGCATTTAAAGGGTGAATAGTTAGAACTCCTGCAAAAAACAAGCTTAAAGTAGAAGAGTGATGTTCAATATTTGCTTTTCTCATGATTTTCATTCTGTTTTTTTTTTGTTTTGTTTTGTTTCTTGGCACTCGGTATTATAAGTGCTGACATTTCCATAGGGAACCAGAGGATATTGCCTATAAGTCAGAAGAAGTATAGGAAGAAGCCAGGAATATTAAAAAAAATAAAAAACAAAAGTAGATCCTGTGCAGAATGTTTTTGTCTGAGACTCCTGCAAAAGTGGAATAAAACCTCAAAGAGAACTTTTGAGGAAGGGAGGGGCAGAGAATCAAGATGCTGGAGAGGTTGAAATAGAAGCAGACAACAGGCATATGTGTTGAGGCTATTAGTGTATTGCATGGTTGTGAACACTTAGATGAAAAAGGTTTCAGTAGTATATGGAAGGCATATGGCAGTTGGTTAGTTGTTGAGTGTGTTTGGAGTAGAAATCAAGGACGGGATCAGCGACACAAACCTGAAAGTGAAATTGCAGCTAACTGCCAAACTAGTTATAAAGCAGATTGCCCAATATAAAAAATTGGTAGATATTGACTGCAAATTCAAATTAAGGCTAGTCAGTTAGATTCCAGGAGGGAATGTGCATCTGTAGACCACTATCAAGAAGCTAGGTAGCATTTTAATATCCAATGACTGGCAGACAAATGGGGGAATGTGTGTGTGTGTGTGTGTGTGTGTGTGTGTGTGTGTGTGTGTGTGTGTGTGTGTGTGTGTGTGTGTGTGTGTGTGTGTGTGTGTGTGTGTGTGTGTGTGTGTGTGTGTGTGTGTGTGTGTGTGTGGGTGGATGTGGAGGTGGGGGAGGGGCAATTCCCAAGGACTTGATGCGTTCATACGTACTTTTATGGACATTATACATGTCATTTACAACAGAAGAATTAGTAAGGGAGGGAACAGTAAGGCTGTGGGAAGGAGCCAGTAATAATTAGTTTAGTTTTCATTAAAGTTTATCAATGTGAGCTAACGAGTAATGTTTTGTGAAAAGTATATACTAAAAAGGTTTGCATAGAATGATGTGAAAATAATAAAAAGGATTCAGATAAAAACATTTCCAGGGATTCAGAAATATTTTTTGATCATTGCTCTCAGTTTAATATTGACGTTCATTTCCATGTCACTCTGTGCTCATTTACATAGTATGTCAGCTACCATCATCAGGAAGGAGCAATTCAGAGACACAGTATGATGATAGCTGGTATACAATACAAATGAGCATACAGTATGCTGATAGCTGGTATACAGTACAAATGGGCATACAGTACAATGTTAGCTGGTATACAATACAAATGGGCATGCAGTGACATGGAAATGAGAAATACTATTAAAATGAGAGCAGTTGTGATTGGAAATAAAAGTAAGCAATATGGCAGCCTGATTCTGAAATATATAAATTTTGCATAACAACATGGGTCCACCTGAATTTGAGACCACCATAAGATTTTGGTGATACGAGGGGAAAGACTAAGAAAATGTGTATGGGATATCTGCCATTTTTGTAGATATGTTAATGCAAGAGGTTGTTCTCTTACCCAGTAAATACTGAGGTACATATCATTGCCCACAGCACTACTGAGTTACTCATCTGCATCTGACATACCATGCACTCCAAGGCACAATTCTGGACCACTACTGTATGGATAGCAACACCATGCTGGTTGATGTGCCAGCCTTCTATGCAGGCTCATGGGTTGCCAACCCTGTAAGGCCCAAAGTATGTGTAGTTCTGGGAATTTGACTGCAGGGACCTTGCAGTAGCAATGAGAGACATGGGTGATATATCTCAGGCATCTGCCTCAAGAACAGTCCACCAGCTTCTGGATGCCTTGATGCTGCATGTGGAGGAGTATATGTGGTTAATACCCACTACTGAAGAGAAAAGTAACAACACATGGGCATTTTATGAAATAGGCTGATTCTCTGAGGTACTGGCAGCAATTAACTGCTCCCACATTGGCATCAAGGCCCATTTGGGTAACAAGGACATGGTAAATAAACAGTAAGAGGTTCCACCCAGTTGACAGCCAGATGATCTGTAATGCATATAGTACAATATATTATATGTCAGCAGGCTACTCACTACATATGACATTTGGCACACATGTTACTTATACCAGAGGTATTTGTTTGGTGCTTTTTCCCCAAGAACATTTTATTGGTGATGTTGGGGAAGTCCTGGATCCATGGTTAATGACAACAATAAGAAACCTATAGACCATTAACAGAAAATGCATACAACCCCTACTCTGTGGCAGACCAGAATTATTTGCAAACATTTTGTATGAATTGCTTAAGGCCCACTTCTATCATCTAAATGCCTCTGGTGGTGTCCTGCAGTATGACCCTGAAATATGCAAAAAATTATTTACAATGTGTACACTATCACACATGTTGTCATACAGAGAGGTATGCTAGGAGATAGAGACATTTTGGAAGAGGATATCACAGAATTGGCAGTAGACAAGGTGCCTGAAGAGGACCATATGGAGGAGATGTTTTCTTGGGTAGCTATGTGATGCAGCTGTAGTACAGTGTGCCTCTGGCTAAGAAGCAGCATCTGGTTAATAACTGTGGGCAGATTAATCATAGCATACAAGAGTAACAGTGATGCATGCAATAATACAATGAGGCTGTGCTGTAACATGTATTGACTGGCCACACTGTACATTCAGATGCAGACTAACCAAGTAGTCCAGTACAGATGGCAGGGTACACTTATCATCATATGCACAGGTGTTGAGGACCACAGTGATGGATGAAAACACCAACAACAGGTATGTGGGTGTGAGGGTGGGGGTGCAGTTTAATGCTGTGTGTGACTGTGTCAGGGATGGGGAGTGTGATGAGAGATGACAACTGGTTATGGAGGGGGTTGGTGTCACTATTGCAATGTGTGTGTGTGTGTGTGTGTGTGTGTGTGTGTGTGTGTGTGTGTGTGTGTGTGTGTGTGTGTGTGTGTGTGTAGGTGTGTGTGTTTGCAATGGTACAGCTTGAGAAGGGTATGCAGCATTATGCTGGTGTCTAGGGCACCCACAGGAAATGTATGCACCAGTCATATATATCCACGTCCACAGATATGTCATCTCCCTAGATGGTCACAGGTATGATCTACAGCATGCACAGAGGATGGAGTGCTGTGTGTGTGTCTTAACAGCAGGATGTGCTAAGGGTAGTTGCAGCATGAGCATCTTGCCCATGTCTGCATCCATGGTGTCCTACAGTGTCCTAATCATTGGATGGAGGCATGGAGGTGGTGGTGTTATGAGACCTAGACCATACTTTTCCCCCATCAGCAGTGGAAGTAGGCTGAGCATGAAAAGAGTACTGGTCATGATGGGTGACCACAGAGGGCATCTGCAGCACATGGACTTCCTATGCTGGTTTTCCAGTGTGCTGCATAAATAGGGCAGGTCCTCCTTCAAGTTGACACACAGACCACATATAACTCTGACTAGCTTTGCTACAGCTGCATTAGCCTCTGACGGTACCTGTATAACATCCCTACACAGTCACTGATTAGTGGTCATAGAGATGCTTAGTTCAAGAGAATTGGTACCTATGGTAGTGCTGACCCCTGTCACCCTCCCCATGATCAGTAGTTCTGTTGGCAAAAAGTGATAACTCTACCACAGGAGAAGAGGGTGTCTCCTGTGCTCATGCAACAGTCATGTCCTGTTCTACTGTGGCATCCTTGGACCAAAGAGTGGGTTGCACAGCCACAGGAAGTTTGTATAAGAGAGAAGGGATATGGAAGTCATACTACCTGTGTTTACTACTGTTACTATGATCATATCTCTCCCAGACTTGGTTGCTATCAACATCAAGCCCAGACCAATTGCCAGTTTCTGGTAGGCCTATATCCACAGTGGAGGATCCCGACAACACAGCAACTGTGAAAACGTGTAAGCATAACCAAGTGTATGAATGCGTCCTTAACCAATACCTGCAACCCAGCAAGGGTAAACCTTTATAACAGGGTGCTACAGAAAACTTAAAGTTAACACATCTTAAGCAGTCTGATGTTGCAGCTGTACTTTCAATGTGCTGAAACAAGACAGAGAAATGCTTATTAATTGCAAGGCCTTGGGCCAGGCTGATTCTACAGATATTGTTAATCGATATTCAAAGTGCTCTGTGCATTTCTCTTCCCAAGTCCAGTATTCTACCATGGATAATGGAGGTCTCTAGCCCTTCTGCAGATAGAGATGTCAAGAACTCCAACATGTCTGTTAATAATGTCTCTGTCAGAGGGCTCACACTCCTGTGTGACTTAGTTAGCCTTGCTATGAGCATGTGCAGTCATGTTGGTGACCTTTCTCTGAACCGGTTTATATGTTCTGTTTTTGCCAGCACCCAAATGGATCTCCTTCAGAATGACCCATTAGAGATGCTCAAGGATAGCCCAGTCCTCTATCTTGTTATGCACATCTGCCATCCATGTCCTATAAAGACTTGAGGCAGGATGTAATTTTCTTCCTGGGAAAATCATGATTTCTATCAGTATCAGCCATGACTGCCTGCAATTTCAAAGAAATATACGTGTAAGCTTGTGTCATGTCACGTGTATATACCTAAAACTTAGTTGTGCATGTTCACATGACCAATGCTACCTGGCACACACAATGTGGCAGAGGCTACTTGTACATGTGTCATCTTTGGAGCAGCAGTCAGTATGGCATGCAGATTGGCTGCACTGTAACTGACAGCATAAGAGAGCTCTACCCTGATTTTTGCAGAAACACATGGATATCTACAGCAAATCACATGTTCAGTATGTGTGAGTCATGCAGCACACACATGCTGCCTCCTCTTGAACAGTGAAGTGCCACAGATGCTGTTAAATGCATCATGTTTGTCCCTTAAACTGTGGTTCTGCTGCATCCCCATTAGTGCAATGGCCTACTGCTGTATGGCAAACTCCCTGACAGTATAACATGCTGTGAATGTCCACTACATATGCCCACCCCTACAGTGTATTCCACTGTTATATAATCCCTGTCATGTGTGTGTGTGTGTGTGTGTGTGTGTGTGTGTGTGTGTGTGTGTGTGTGTGTGTGTGTGTGTGTGTGTGTGTGTGCGTGTGTGCGTGTGTGCGTGTGTGTGTGTGTGTGTGTGTGTGCGTGTGTGCGTGTGTGTGTGTGTGTGTGTGTGTGCACAGCCCAACAGTACTGGGAGGTCTACATGAAGACATCAGTCAGAATGTCAGTGTACTCCTCTGGAATTATCCACATATGTTGCACTACATGGTTATGCATTGAGGTACCCAAAACCAAAAAAATCCAAATCTATAAGTACAGCAGCAAGGTACAGATATAGGAAGAGGAAGGCTACACATCCTACAGAGGCCTTAGCATCTAGAACAACACTTCCTCAAGCAGTCCTAATATCTGTATTTTCTGCAGTACCCTAGAAGATCATTACCAGACCACTAGTCTTAGTTAATGGTAATGAAGGCCCCCTTTCCTCCTCCATCTACAAAGACATATTTGCACTCCTTCCCTCAGCCACAACTCATTAAATGAAAGGAGTCTAAAAGGTATGTGGATACAACCCTCATACTGTAAGATCATGGAAGTCTGTGGACTACACGATCCTCTGTATGAATGGCTATTGTGGACACAGGAGACAATCAACACTTCCCACAATGGAAAAATTACAGCTAATGTCGTACTGTCACCTCAGCAGACAGACAAATGTATACTACCCAAAAGCTTCAAACAGAGTGATGACTACTGGACAGCTGTAACCCAACCTTACAGGACACCATAAAACATATGCCATCATATGTGAGTTACATACAATCACACAGAACACTTCACAAGACATGGATGTCAACACTTAATAGGCCACATGCACACACGTCTCACCTTACACCAAGGCCTGTGTTTTCCTCATACTGTCAGACACATCAAACATTCTTGTTGTGAGTAAAACTGTTGCATAGTGTCACTTACACTGTCATGCCATGTCATAAATCCCTGCACTTGTCATATTAACTCATTCACTCCGGAGCAGCTCAGGAAAAGCTGCCTGCGTAATTCCACCATAGAAACAACAGTGCAGCCTGAGCTCATTTTCAGAAAATCCATTTGTAATACCATACAGAAAACAAATGTTCATAACTCTTTAACTATAAGAGCTAGACTAAAAATGTAAACACAAAAGTTGTTCAGCAGACACTGACCTTTCCAGCAGTGTAAATGTTGATAGTGTATATCAAAGTCATTATTAAATATTTGTCAAGGAATGCTGATATTGTGCATATTTTTTACCTTTTTGGAAAAACAAAGCATATTATCTTGGTCAATGTACCATGCAGACCCATACAATTTCAATGTAATTTGTTAGTATGAATGTCAGCTTTAAAATGATACCTTAACCATTACTGTGCGATGTTCCATTCTTGAGATATTCACAGAAATATGATTAATATATTATTTTTCATAATTGATAAATAAACTAAGCATAATATCTCATCACCTGTAACAGACAGAGCCTACATATCAGTGTAGAAGTTGTGCATCTGAATGTCAGCTTCAAAGTGATGCATCATTTGTGTGATCATCATGCTCCCTTGCAAAGATATGGGCATAATAATGAAAAGTATTGTAAATGTATAATTTTCATAATTGTACAAGACTAAACAAACTGTGATAGCTCTACATGTGTAGAGTGCACAGACACAGTTCTTTTACCTTGTTGTAAGGAGTAACACTGTCTTCAAAATGAGGTATTACTTGGCACACTGACATGATCCCTTGCAAAGTTATTTACCAAAATATGAAAAAAAAATCATAATTTCCATATCCTACTTCCAAACAAACTTTGATTTCTGCATATGTGTCCAACATACAGGCACAATTCTTTTACCATGTTGGAACCAGCAATACTGTCTTCAAATTGATGTATTACTTGGAACATTCAGAGGCTCCCTTGCAAAGTTATCTAACAAAATATGAAAAATCATAATTTCCATAACCTAAGTCCGAAACAAACTTTGATATCTGCACATGAGTACAACATACAGGCACCATTCTTTTCCCATGTTAGAACTATCAATACTGTCTTCACAATGAGGTATTACTTGGCACACTGACATGCTCCCTTGTAAAGTTATTTACCAAAATATGAAAAAAATCATAATTTTCATAACCCATGTCTGAAACAAACTTTGATATCTGCATATGAGTACAACATACAGACACCATTCTTTTACCATGATAGAACTATCAATACTGTTTTCAAAATGAGGTATTACTGAGCACATTTAGATGCACCCTTGCAAAGTTATTTACCAAAATATGAAAAAAATCATAATTTACATAACCCAAGTCCTAAACAAACTTTGATATCTGCACGTGTCCAACATACAGGCACAATTCTTGCACCATGTTGGAACCAGCAATACTGTCTTCAAAATGAGGTATTACTTGGCACATTCAGATGCTCCCTTGCAAAGTTATTTACCAAAATATGAAAAAATCATAATTTCCATAACCTAAGTCCGAAACAAACTTTGATATCTGCATATGAGTACAACATACAGTCACCATCCTTTTCCCATGTTAGAACTATCAATACTGTCTTCACAATGAGGTATTACTTGGCACATTCAGATGCTCCCTTCTAAAGTTATTTACCAAAATATGAATAAAAAATCATAATTTTCATAACCCATGTCCAAAACAAACTTTGATATCTGCATATGAGTACAACATACAGGCACCATTCTTTTACCATGTTAGAACTATCAATACTGTCTTCAAAATGAGCTATTACTTGGCACACTGACATGCTCCCTTATAACGTTATTTACTAAATTATGAAAAAATCATAATTTCCATAACCTAAATCCTAAGAAAACTGATATATGCACATGTGTACAGCATTCAGAAGCAGTTGTTTTACCATGTAGACACATATGATTGTAATTATACACATTCTTGGTTTAGCCAACATACTGCTGAATGGGTACATGTAAAGAGAAAAAGCAAGGTAAGGACCGCCACTCCACTAATGAACCCAGGACAGGCATGGGACAGTGGAAGGCAAGGCCATCTCATCTGTCTGATAGCTGTGCTGGCTACCCACTCAGACAGCCGATAACACTGCAGTCTCACAACCTCCTTCAGTGTCAGCAGTCTGCCTTACCTATGCCTTTTCTCTTTACATGTGTCCATTCAGCAATGGACCTAAGGGATCAATTTCTGTATTAGTAAGCCCTTCCTGTCATCTAAACTCTACACATGCCTGATAAAAGCAGACTAAAAAAGAAGTATTGCAGGATGGTCACTGACATATTAGATTGTATGTGGTAGGACTGTCCTAAAACAGTTGTTCTTTCTCAACATCCTCACCAGCTCCTTACCACTGTTATTTGCCAAACTCAGATAAATATATTTTACACAACACATTTTATAATAGAGTTTTACTTACTATACTGGCCCTACTTGGTCATGGGCGTTTTCCATTCTTCTCAAGAGCTGCATGTTACCAATCCTGCATAGCTCTCCTCACGCAATGCCCTCCTCAATTAGGTGAATGCCATCCCTTCTGAACAGGTGAACGTCTTCTGCCCGACTACTGGGTATAAGCAGAAGTACAGTAATACAAGTAGAAATGTCAAACGTATCTGCTTCATCCATGTTAGAATTAGTGACAAAAGTAATAATTCCAGTTATTGCATCTGACCATCACTCTGGTTAGAATAAGACCCATCAGTTTTCCTCAATGCAGTATGTGCATATTGTTAACAGATAATAAAATATTCTTGAAAGCTGGATACATAAACAAAAAATTATAATAACCATCGCTGAAACTTAAGCTATAGATAACCTATACTATGACTCCAAGCAGAGAAAAAACACAACTGACTTGTGCATTCATCAAAGTGATAAAGACTTCTACTTATGTGAATAACAGTGACAGCAGCTGAGACTTTTATACAAGCAGAAGTGATGTACCCCAATGTAATTTGCAGACTGACTTTCTATATGTCCTTAGTAACCCCTCCAGTTGTTTGCTTTCTGTATGCACAGGCACCAAAATGACACAATTTGGCCAAGCAGTCACTTCAGCAGTGAGACCATGTATTCACAAGAACTTGCCTGATACACAATGAATTATTTCCCCAAGCAACATCCTCGTAATTATGTCCGGGTATACATGCACCCAAAATGAAACGTTTCCACAAACAAGCCTTCAGTAACATTTCCTAGTATGTGCAACCACCAGCATGAACACTTCACCCAAGAAACCCCTTCATTAGAATGTTGTGGTATGCATAATGTCCAAAATTAAAACACTTCCCCAAACGAAACATCTGTAATGCTTCCTAGTATGTACAACCACCAAAATGAAGCATTCACCCAAGCGAGCCCTTCAATATAATGTATGCACAGGCATCAGAATGAAAGATTTCCCCGAAACAACCATTCAGTAACATTTCCTGGTATGTACAAGCACCAAATCAAAAATTCAGAAACGAACACCTAATGTACAGGTGGGAAATTGCATCACATTATCTGTTCAGTTCCCAACTGCAATCCAGGTCAATCACAAATCTATGGATGGCTGGGTATGCCCCCTGTGATGCACCCACCAACACAAGAGGAGTTGGCACAGATCTCTGAATAGGAACCTTCCTGGCCTTGGTGCATAACAACTTGGCTGGTAACTGACAAGGGGGCACAGAAAGGGCACATGTAAATCCCCTCTAAATGAATTACAGACAATGTATGCACAGAAAGGGCACATGTAAACCCCCTCTAAAGGAACTACAGACAATGTATGCAGCAGATGCATCACCCTATCTCCCAAGAGAGGCCACTGTCATCTTGATATTCATGTGTACATGTATATATGTGCAAGTGCATTATGTACATACATATATATCAATATACACACATATATGCACAGACATTTTATATATATATATATATATATATATATATATATATATATATATATATATATATATATATATATATATATATATATATATATATATATATATATTTATAGGAAAAAACATCAGGGGTTTTGGAGGATAGCTAGTTGATGAAGAATGAGTTAGTGGCTTGCAGTGACTCCAAGTAGAGATAAACCACAATCTGGCTTGTGCATTCATCAATGTGATAACGACTTCTACTTATGTGAATAACAGTGACAGCTGCTGAGAGTTTTACCTGAAAAGTGATAATGACTCTGTGCTATATTGTAACTGCACTTATTGCTGATGTGATAATGACCTGCCTCTCATTACTGCAAAGATATGCATGCTCAGACACAGGTGATAATTGCTGAACATAACCTGTTGAGTAGGCATTCATTATAACCTTGTGCAGCTGTTATGTAACACAGACTCATTATCATCAGTAAGGGGAAGACCTGAGTAATTCAGTAAAATAGTATAACAATTAGATATTACTGAGCCCTTCCTCCCACTTCTGAAGTGCTTTGTACCTCATAAAGCATCAAAACCTCAAATATTAATGAGAAAAATAACCGAAATGTCTTGAAGTCCATAACTCAAAAAAAAACTGTAAGAATAAACTTTTCACATACTGTAAATATTTTGAAAGAGTATTTTGCAAAAATACTGATATGGGTTCTGTTATCCATTCCGATCCCGAGAGAAAAGGTCTCATGGGAGGGTTTTCCAGACATTTATGGATCTTCAGCAACCCATATAATATTGGTCTTTTGTGGACATAGCCCATTGTTTGCTGACATACCAGACAACAGCCATATTGTCTGTCTGAATTGCAATCATCCCTTGAGGGAGACAGCCCTGGAAGGCTTGCAATGAAAGAACTGCCCTCATCTCTAGAACGTTTATGTGCAACTTGTTCGAGTGGGGACCATGTGCCTGGGGCCCCTCCTGTTTGGCATATACTTCTCAGAAGAACAGGCAAGCATGGAAGGGCTGTGGCTGACTAAGTTTGCGGACGACTGCAAACTGTGTGCTATAATAGAGTCTCTGGCCAACATGGAGATCCTCCAGAAGGGCCTAAATGAGACTGACGCATTACTGACAAAGCCATGAAAAATTCCCAAAATATAACATAGCTCCATGCTGGTAGTAATCAAGTAAGAACCTTTATCTCACTCAAACAACTACTGCGTATAATCAGAAATGCAATAAGCCTAGACTAAATCTCAACCTTATGTGGCTGATCCGAATATGAATTAATCCAAAAGTAGTAATCCATGTTCTCACCTAGCCATCCCTCTGAGTATAATAACACAAAACTTCAAAAGGCCGAAATATTGTCCAAAATATCTGGTTGAGCAATGCCAGCATTCTGAAAACAAACAGGCAGACCTGCATTTAATTACAAATAATCAGATTTCGGCACCCAAAAAGGTAGCAAGCCACTTTGTTTTCACTAATTGTTAATACTACCATTGCACTACTATAGGCCATAGGAGCATTGTATAACTGCTAGACTCACCCTTCACATTCTACTCGTGCACAGAATAAAATGTCAAAAGAGGTCATTGCACAACTCAAGCACATACAACTCAAATGCATCTTGTACCCAACATATAAGTGTATTACTACTAACACCACCCAAACTTGAATAGATGCTCCAAAAAAGTCACTCTTAGTAACTTCTAGAACAACACTCCACATACTGTAAAGACATTACTTTAGACAAATACCACACCCATCAATGTACCCTTTTGAGCTCCCACTATTCCTTTATCTATTGTTAAAGCCCTGTCAAACTAAAACTACTCTGAGGACAAATTAAGTCTACTAAAGCCAAGTTTGAGTTCAAGTTTGGCCTCCCAGGCCAAGGACAACCACAAATGTACCAGGCATATCCAACAATTGGAACGTTCACAGAGGTACCTCACTAAAAGACTATCCAGGAATGCCTCCTAAATATCCTGAAATATGACATATCAGAGTCACTGGTGTAACTATTCAACCATAACATCTGCACAGGCTTCATGCCATAAGAATGGTTGACTGCAACAGTTTTTGCTCTGCCCAAGGGCACTCCATCAATGGATCTTGTTACGTACAAATCCATTACTCTTACAATCTGATATGCAAAGTCATGGAAATTATTACAAATAACACAGGAAACTGTCATACACTTGACCAGCCCAGTTTGTTTTCCTCAAAGGTAGGCCGTGCGTACTGAACCTGCTGGTCTTTTTTGAGACAATTGGTAAGGACATGAATAAGAGTAAAACAGTGCATACCGCCTTGCTTGACTTAGCTGCAGCATTTGACACTAGTCCTAATGTTGCCATTGTAAACAAGCTCATAGAATTAGGCATAAACACCTAATTAACTTGCTGGATAGTCAGCTGGCTCACAGACAGGCCCCAGGAAGGTAGGACTGGAGAGACCCTTTCTACAAAGAGGCTGGTCATCGGTGATGCATAGACCAGAAATGCATAATAGAATGAGTGTGCAACAACACCAAAAGGAAACATCTCACCAGACAACAACACCAAAAGGAAACATCTCACCAGTGACCCCTTCTGCAGTCTAAATCTAAATGCATGACAGTGTCAAGCTACTAGCCAATCATTCTGTTCCAGCCTCAGAGCCTTAGGTTTAAAAGTGCCTAAGCTCAGCATGTAATCAGCTTGCTTATACTGCAATTGTTTGTTTCAAGTAATATGGATATAAAAGATGTTATAAAATGCTAGCCTTGGTTGAATTGTCCCTGATGCTGTCCTAATTCCCTATTGGTTTCACAAATGTAGACTGCAAAGGGACCAATTAAATTTTTCCTCACAGCCAAATTTCACATTAATTATTTTATTTGATCTACTTAATCACATACACAGCAGTGCCCACATACACAGCAGTGCCCATATGTAAAAGTGCCTACTGACTGAATTCCTTTAGCAAAAAGAAACAATGCTTCTGCTGAATCTACTATGTACCAAAAAAATTATGCAAGTTACATCCGGTTTTGTAAGGACTTACAAGCTAGAACAGAATAACAAGCAATTCTGTAATAAAATTTTGCAGTGATAATTATACAGCTTGTGTAGTAACAAATAAAGTTCTGCTATGTTGTCTATCAAAAAATTTGTTATAATAACTATAATTAAAAAAATTTTACTAGGAACACCCAACACCTGGTCGCTTTCCCTGTAACAAAAATGGTGTGTATCACTGCCTTTGTTACGAAAGTTTGTCCTTCAGCTGCAAACTACATTTTTCCATTACCAGCAATTCTTTTGAAATCTAATTATGAATACTGAGTTGCTAAGAGTAAAGCGTCAATACAGGTGCCCCCTTTGCATAGAAGTAGTAAATCATCAGTAAAAAAAAAAACAATACATTACATATTTCTTTTAAAAATGTGAAGCAAATGTAGAAGGTAACATCACTGGAAACATACACCTCTGTTGTAAAAATCCAAAAGTCTTCTTTTTAGAAATCTTCTGTATTTAAATGTAAGCGCTTTCACATAGTAAACACTACGCTTCTTCAGACATAAAACACAGTAAAAAAGCCCCATTCTTAAATATAAATTTTGGCGCCAAAACCAAACCAATCTGACAATTATTCACTTGGTCAATACATAATCATTGCTTAAAGGTATCAAACACAGTAAGTTAAAAACAAGTAAAACCACATTGAACTTATAAGCTTATGGACTTATTTACATGTTGTAATGATTCTTTCCATGTCCGTTAACAGCTACTATATTCTGAAGTATTATATTTGTAGAACTATTAGTTAAATGGAAGCGATGAACGCTTTTTCAATACATTATATACACAATCATGCGCATTGAGAGATCTGACAGCCCAGCTATATTGCACAAATATTCATATAGCACTGTGACATAATGAAACAAAATCTCTTGTTATTTTGTCTGTCTGATATAGCCGATGGCAACAACTCAATTCTACATAAAAACATAGGATCATATAAGAGGTACATGGTAAGCATGGTTAACGTAGTTAGTATTTAGAGCATTGCATAAACAAACACGTGCATAACTCTGAAAACCATGTAGCTCAACCATATATTAATTAAAATGTAAGATAAACATCCATTGCCAGAAATAATAATAAAATAAAACCTTTTATAACCGACTAGATGATAATCAAAAAAAAAAGTTAATGCAAAAATCCGATTGGCTGCCACCACTTGCTTAGCAAGAACTTTTCAAACGCTTTTTCCAAAAAAACTTCAATGTGACCTTAATGTTAAAACACACTGAATCGTAACTAGATATGATAAATTACATATTTAGTTACGATTTCAGAGTGTTTTACATTAAGTTGCACTAAAAAATTAGTAGTACACTTTCTCTCACTTGTGGAAGCACTCGGGGGGAATGGCTTGCAAACTGTATCTTCTCATGGCGCGCTCGGCCTTAAAGGCACAGGCGCCATGAGAAGGCACTCGGGGTGAATGAGTTAACCCAGACAGAAGTCACCACCCTTCAGCTACTCCAAGTAACCCATCCACCTACCCTGACATAGTTTTCAGATAGTTCAGTAAACAACAGTTTATTGCAGCATTTGTCAAAAGCAGTAAAATAATGTGCAGGTATCACTACCCAGTCACATAGTTTATCTAAATAGCCGTGTCACTAGTGGAGTTTCAACTTCCACTCCTTCCAAAGGACACTACAGGTTCCTATGCAGCAAGCATCCTTAGCACACTGAGGAATGTAATGACCTCAGCTGTTTTTAAGGCTCAGTTCTAAAGATCCCGGCATGGCCATTATACTAACGAGTAAAACCAAAACGAATGCTCCTAGTACACAGAAAAAATATGAAATAATACCACAAACAGCACAGGAGCAATCCAAGGCTGTCCAAGTGGACAGCCTTGGATTGCTCCTGTGCTGTTTGTGGTGTTACTTCATTATACTAATGAGCCTATTTAGAGGGAAAGTTCCTGAGTCACATTTTTATCTAATTGTGCATCAACCCAAGGCTGCATCCTAAGTCTTGTTTAACAGTTTGCATTCACAGGAGTACCTGTAAAATGTAGAACACATATGTGTGAAGATCAATGACCTTGGTAACGACTTGGAGAGAAATCTATAATCATACTATGGCCAGTAGAGGCAATGAAGTTCAGAAATGAAAATGCATGCAGATACTCAGCTGCTGGTGCATTCCTTACATGCCATAGCTTCACATTTTAATAGCATCAAGTCACGTCATGTACATCCATGCTAAGCTATGATGGCACAATGACTTGTCATGCTAGCTAGTGGCTTGAAATTGAGCATCATGTATTAACAGCAGCAACATGTGAGGACAGAAAAGGGCTACCATTTTGTCTTGAGTGTGACATGTTTCATGACTTTGGCTTCTGAAGGGACTGTGGGTTGTAGGATTCCCATTTGGCTGTGTAAACAGAGCAAAATATGTGTACCAGATGTACAGAGACAACTGTTAATGCCTATTGGATGACTCTTATGCGAGTCCCAAGTACAAAGTGGATGTCTGGCTTAGTTTTGCCATGACAGTGACTGCTGCCATTGATATCTACCACCCTGGTGAGCAGTGTAGGCACCACTGTACTGATCTAAAAAAGCAACTTCTCTGCTTTCCAGGGAAGAAGTCAAACAGAGTCCTCCTCAGATTATTTGAGAGGACTTACTATTATTTGTATCAGTTATTTACAAACAAGAATATATTGGGCTGTTAATGCAGGCTGAAAACTCATGTTTAGCTTTAGTGCTGGCACCCTTTGATCTTTTGACTTGCTTACAGACTGCTCTTACCTTTGGAGACAATGCACATTAAGACGGAGAGGTGTGGTTGCCTGATTGCTGGGGCTGACACGACCTTCATCTAGAACAACAGACTGAGAAGACAGAAAGAAAGGAAAATAAATTAATGCTTCAGAATGAAACCACAATGATCAGCTATCATACTACAAATTAAACAAAGAAAGGCAGATTGTGTTAGAGAGCCAGCTGTCTCTATATGCCCTCTGAAACAGCTTTGGACAAGAATACCAAGACAGCAGCAGGCTGAAATCTTCAGGAGGTTGTAGAAAAGACATGACTCAAAAATTTGAGTAAATTTACAAAAAGCTGCTAGATTTTTGTTTTGGTAGCTGTAGATTATCCCTCCCCAATGAAGAGCATATCACTAAAATGTGCTTCATCAAATGTGATATATTTACAAACAGTACAAATGTATATAACAGTAGAGCACAGTTAATCTACTCAAACATTACAGAATACATAGCGTTTAGCTCTGAATACTTAATCAGTTCAGCAAGAAAATAGGGGGCAAGCAGTATACACTATATTATTAAATATTACCAGTTAAAATACATGCAACTAGATGGAACTGTGATGACTCTCCACTGGACCAGTAATCAAGGAACCTCAATCCTCACCACTGCAACAGTGGGGGACATACACTGGGAGAATAACAAGTACACGCACAGTATTTCCTGATGCAGCTCTCTGCATCAAGTGCAATTTCCCTTAAGAGCTCACAGAGACCATAGTCAGTCTGGGGCTGGTTTCTCCTTCTTTCTCCAGATCCCCAATAAGATTCCCCACTGGCACAGCTATAGAGTTGAGATCTCAGCTGAGTGAATGAGCCAGGACCTCCAGCACCCTCTCTGTCCAACCAGAGCTCTCTGTCCCTGCCCAAGTAGCTGAAACACACACACACTCTTTCACCTTGAGGTTTGATTTACACACACACACACACACAAACACACACACACACACACCTGGGAAAGGCTGGCACAGATTTATCTATGCCCCCATTCTGCCCAAACTATAAGGTAGTGCCACCAGTCACCTTCTTATCAGCTACTTTATGGCCCTTAACAAAGGGTGTCCGACCTTACTCTGTAATATTAATATTAACACAAATGGTAGTTTGACCAAGAGGAAGGCTATTAGGAGTGGCCCACACAGTGTCACCAATTAAATATGCAAGTACTCTCAAAACTTAAATATCTCTACACAGATCAGCCACAATGAAAGGTTTAAATATATTAAATATATTGACTTGTTATAAATAATAAAATAAGTCAATACTGAGTCTATATTCATACTGACATCAGAGTTCAAAACCACAGGAAACATTTAAAACAACATTGCAGGACAGTCTCAAATAAATAAAAATACCTAAACTAAGCTTCACTATATTCCTAATTGAATCTAAGAGAATTATACTATAACCTAAGAACTTACTAGTAGAGCAGGGCAGGCGAGGTGAATAGCTCTTCTATCTGTTGTCAAGTCCAAGACAGAATGTAGAATGCTCTGTCTCTCTAAGAGACTTCTCACATTAATATATGAAACATTACTGCTGGGATAGCTTGCAGAATAACATTTCTTGTCATCTGACTTTTAGTTCCTAGGCCCAAAACCGTTGATGAAGCTGGTAGTATTTAGCATCTACCTGTAAAAATATACAGACAAGGGCTTCTCCTTAGATCACTGCTGGAAGTCATAAAACAATTGCATTCTTCATGCTTTCAAGACTAGTAATTATTTCACCTTAAGGACAATACAGAAAGTTTGCTAATACAGACATTGTGCCTCTTGCTCTACTGAAAACTGAAATATACCATCTATTATGGCCTAGCCATAAAGTAATTTAATTTCAGTTGTTTTTCTAAAATTTACTAGACTGAGGTTAACCTCTTGTATCCCAGTTTCCGCTGTTTTACATTTAAACAGTTCTAATAGTGCATGTGCATTTCTGTTCTTTTCCAGTAGGGTGCACTGTGGATCCATTTTAAACACAACCATTTTGCAAATACCCTTTTCAACACACACATCTGTACAACCAGTTTAATATAAACTACATACATTTCTAATACATTTGTAACATAAGCATCTTACACAAATCATTCTGATATTCACTAATGACATATAATTATTTACAAAATTCCAGCTAGCTGGGCTGGCAGTATCTCCTTTTATTACGGGAACTACCAACTTTTGATCACTGGTAGGGCCAACACTGTTGTTGAGAGTATGGTGAGGTAATTAAAGGTAATTAAAATTAGTAGCCAACTGTCAAAAATTATCTCAAACATCAGAAATCGTATAGTAACTGACTTAAAGGCTCATACCAGTTTAATATTAACAAGTTCTACAGCTCATACCAGTTTAACATTGAAAGGTCTAACACAATGGTGTGCACTCATATAATACAACTGTTCTACATCACCTTTATTTGTTAATCAAAATACAATTTTTTTGCAAATTATGTGAAATATTACAAATCAACCCTGCTAAAGCACAATTGTAAATGGAAGTTTGAGGCCAGAAATAACATTTCCAGTATTAATCAGATGTGTTCCTTTTAGTCTCAGAATAAGGTTCATAGGTTCATAGGTTCATAGGTTCATACTAGGCTATCTGCCCGAGGGCATTTACAAGCCTAGCCCATAGTTTTGTGGCTTACGCCACCCCTTTAGTATGGGGAACTATACCCATTATTTTGCTGTGCCTCTGTTGAGCAGTGACACTGAGGTAATCCCTGGGGTATATCTGCGATCTCCCATCCATTGGTCAAGATTTCTCTTGAACAAGGCCAGCGAGGTGCTCTGCCTCACATATACCAGGATTTTATTCCACAGCATAGGGAGTCTTTGGGTGATGAATCTATCCCTCCAGCACGTCCTATTAATAGCCGTGTCGAGGTTTAAGTCTCCCGCCCTTGTGGCTCTGACGGATCTAGATTTTTTGAGGTGAAGTTTTCTTTTCCTTCACTTCTATAACAGACAATCTGTGTTTTGTATTCAGATGGGTATTCTTAGGAACTACAATGCTGGTTACCTTTATAACCAGCATTGTAGTTCCTAAGAATACCCATCTGAATACAAAACACAGATTGTCTGTTATAGAAGTGAAGGAAAAGAAAACTTCAGTCTAACACAGTTGCAATCCAGTGTTAGAAGGAAAACAGAACATTTAAGCAATCCTCTGTGTAACAAAACACCCCAAACATTCTTTGAGTCAGCTGTTATGCTTTCCTGGTCCAGAAAATGCATAGTAAGCATTAGACGTCAAAACGACATCTCATCTTTTTACATTCAGGATCCGATTATGGAGAGCAAACCCTTGTATCAGAGGAGGATCGATCATATCTTCAATATGATTGGTGAGTAGTATACTTAGATATAGATATATATATATATATATATATATATATATATATATATATATATAAAACCTCAGTATTTCTTAGCGGCATTGCACTATCCACTGATATAATTCTTTAGAAGATACTGTTAACACCCATATGTAACTGTACTACATATTGCCTGACACAACATCTTTACATATGCTAGCACACTAACCCACATGCGCACAGGACATGGTCAGGGATTTCTCACACTCCAGATTTGTTAATGAATGCCCAGATAAGCATGCCTATACATTATGCCTTTTGCCACACAGTGCTCGACAATATTTTATTTGATGATTTTTCTTTATTTTTCTTCATTTGTATAATTCATTTTTGCAGTGTCAACCACAGCTGAGTCCGTAGTGCTTCTATGGTCCTAGATCTACCATCATGCTCATCCATCTCCTGTTGGCACACAATATACCTCCTGGTCTACTTGTTTATCAGTTGAAGGCCGTATTATGGGGGAAGGGTTACCTGGAGCTATCTTCAGTGGGTCACCTGAGAGAGGTGTTATAGCACCCTCTTGTGATACTACTTTCACTTCCTCAAGGGAGTAGGATGTGGTGATGGGGGGAGTTTGTGGACTGGCAGTTTGTTGCATGCATTGGCTGCCTGGACAGTGATACTGTGTGACTTGTCACACTACTACCTGGCACAGCCTTGTGGGCCATCTGAAGCAGGATCCAGTGGAAAGGGCAGTCACAGTGGGTCCCACCTAAGGCAGCATCATCAGGAATGGAGACTACATCCTGTCCTCCATTGTGGTGTTTTCCTTCCTTGTATATCACCTTCATTTCTTGTTTGTTGTCCAGTCCTTCCCATCACCTCTTGTTCTCCTTTTGTCACTGGGTATATATATCCATCACCACCCCCCTTGCAGAAGTGCCTCCTCTTTTGGTCTTGGTTTGTTTTATTTTTATTTGTTTGTTTGCCCTTGCTTCCATACATCTATCCTCTTTCCATACATACCTTTTCTTTATATTCTTACCCATATACCTTTCTTGCTAAAAAGGAAAAATGGGCACATAACTCCCCCCAAAAATATTTCCCCTTCTTCTCCCTCCTCACTCCCACATACTCCTTCTCTGTATCCTTCTGTATGCTCATCTGCTTGTTCTTTCCCCTATCTGACTTTCCTGTACTCCAATTCCCTCCTTGTTTTAATGCATTCAGTACATTTAACTTAGCATTGACATTGATGTGAACCACTTATTGCAGCTTGCATCAATTCTCATAACATCGTGATGTGGACACACAAACACACACTCATCTAAATGCCTCATGAATACTACTTCTAATCAAGATTTTTGCAACCACACCCATGAGACATCTCTATTTCCCAGTTGGCAATTTCCTTTTTACAAGGCTTCTTAATTCAGTAATGGATGAAGTATTACATTTTTCCTTCTTAACTAATAGTGATAAATGATAATTGCATTCAAACAATGTCACATAACTCAGTATCTCCATGGCAGCTGCTGTATAGCAGTGTTTGACATCTGTCTGACTCTCAAGAAGTGACTGTGTAAATTCCTACTGAATAGGTGCTTAGGTAATTTACATAGGTTTGCATGAATGGAGTGTCCTGTGGATGTTTTTGAACTCTACTATTATGTTAAATTTAATTTATTTTATGTAGTTCATTTAATGTATTTTAGCAGTCCATTGAATGATATGTTAGGATTTGAGTTTAGATTTTAGTTATGCTTTTTATTTTGTTTATTTTAAGTTGTTTTGAATAGTTAGAATAAGATCTGTTTTGCTAGTAATTTTTTCACCTGATTAGCTGCTGTCAGTATTTTGTTTCTTATTCTGGTAATTTCACTTTTTAATAAGAATAACTTTGGTTTTTGGGAGGTTGGTTTACGTGAGAAGTTGTACAGGCCAACTTTTCTGTGCAGATTTTGTTTGTGTGTAGATATTTTGTGCATTAGAGTGAAAGGGAAGTGAGGTCTATGTTTCAGTTTATTTATTGTTTTTTCTATTAACCTTTTTCAGTTAAAATAAGTGTAGATTTAGTGGATTGCTTTATAGGAACTGGGACATTTCTGTGGGTGTCATTGTCCCAGTTTTTTTGGGTGCACTGCATAAACCTTTTGTTTGCTGCCAAAAGAATAAACTATGATGGGCTTAGGTAGTTTTGGGAGTTGTGATAATACCTTTGGCATAAACTGACAGTGATGTGTTCAAGTCATAAGTTTTAATCTATATAGTCTTCTAGATATGACATTTTATCACACCTATAGCTGCTGCTTCAGATAAGGATATCTATAAATATATAAGTATGAATACAAACGCAAACATAAGATGTGTATAAACAAAAAAAATAAAAGCTCTTGACTTATTAAAGAGTTATATATCAAACTAGATGAACAATAAAAATAAAAAAGCACTAGGTGAACAAGGGATGGAATATTTCAATTTAGAGCCAAAACAGTATCCTTTATAGCTTAAGTGATACCATCAGTCAGTCAAAATTGTGTTTATGCAGGTTAAGCACAAATGTCTGTCAGCTAGACTTCTATAGTCTGATCTATGCTCAATTTTTGCTTAAAGTCTTAATAATTCTTGTGCAATTGAGAATTGTTGATAATTAAAGCAAAATGTGGTTTAGACTAGTCTGAGGAAGTCCAGTTAATAGAAAAATGTGATTCCACTATAGATATTTGAATTTTGGTGCTGTATTAAAGTATTCCTACCTCATCTGCACCATATTTTTGATTTTCCTTTGTCTGCCAATTGCAAGTATGTCCTTTCCAACCTGGAGCAAATATTAGACTTTTATAAAAATCACAAATAGCTCAGTTGCACAGACAAGAATATGACTCAGAAAGAAATAGTCTGCAAGATATAATCTTAATATTGAATGAGCTCTCAATATTAAGATTTATTACTCTGACTGTTTAAAAAATCTTCCAATGGCAAGTAACTGTCTAAAACTACTATAACATAAAGGGAACCAGAAGCATAGTCACATCAAACGTCAAAAACAGCCTAGAGCTTTTTGAATAAGAATGTGATTTTAGACTTATTCTTTTCATGACAAGCTATAACTTCTAAATTCAGAACTGAAGATATATAATTTGAGATCCGTCGTTTAAAATAAAAATGCATTTTGGCTCAACATCTTTTTATGTCAATCTTCATATGTATATTTTTTATAAACAAAAAAATGAACACAGTTCAACTTGGTAAACAACTACATTTTCAGCCAGATATTTCTAAACATATATATTTCACTGATCTTATACCTTCACCTTATTTATTTTTCACATTAAACTCTTACTGGATTGTTTTTCCAACCACTGTATGCCTTACTTATTCATTTCTCTGTCATTTATCTCAACTTAACTTTATTTTCCTCACCCCTCTTATATTCTCAATACTTACCATATTTATATAATTAATTGCAGTTATTTCTCATGTTTCTCATCTCCTTTTAACTTTTCACTGTTTCTTTCTGTATACATAGGTAAATGCATACTCTAGTCTTCATAACACAGAACTTCTACTGTATCCTTAGTATAATGCTGTTTGTCTTTGCACAAGTTTAACTACATTTGAATTCCTGTTCCCCTCTCTCTCTCTCTCTATATATATATATATATATATATATATATATATATATATATAGGTAATTACACTAATTAGTTTTCAGAACTGAAACCTGCCTATATTGTACTCCTTTGATAACACTGTTTTTCATCTTCACACGCTAATGTTATTTAATTATTCTATGCATGTAATCACTATTTTCCTTTTGTATGCATTTTTACATTTGCAGTATTTATCGGTGGAACTTTTTATCACTGGCCCTCTGCTGAAAACATCTCCAAATAAACGCATAGAGGCATGAACAGGAATACCACTGCTGAACACAAAACTTTTTTTATTAACACGTTCTGGAACCTCGGCTTCTTGCCTTCTGCTGAAGCATTTTAACATCACAACTGTGTCCCTATATATACACCTCTCTTTTCCAATTAATTAATTAATCACTTTAACAATGTAATTATAAAGCTACTAAACCTGTATTTAAAGTAAACTGTGCTTCAATGAACATCAAACAGACTTGTAAAGTATTATGCTTTTGACATATTGCACTTTTTAAAATATTGCATTTCCCTTTTACATTTGATAGCACCTGATATTCAAAACAACTATAAATACATGATGCCAATGTATTTTAATACATTTTCAATGTGCCTTTTGTGAATATATCCTTGGACCCATCTTTTTTCATTATATATATAAATATATCTACAACCAAAAAACTACATTGAATCCATGACTGTGCATTTATATTACATTTGTCAACTATATCCTCTGCTATATGACTGCAATACAATATTTTATTATTATGATGCAATACTATGACCTTAAATTTCTTTCTAATTTCAATGATTACATTTAAATATGTATTTATATAGAAAACTCACATCCCAATGCATATCATTATTACAGTTATGACATATTTTTTATCAACATTTTTAAATAAATAATCAATTTTCTATGTTTTTAAATGCTCTCAAAATGAACAAAAACACAATGAAACAATATTTAAATAAAATAAAAATTCCTATTGTACTTTGCTCTCCTTATTTAAATATTCAAATTATTCCCCAAAATCATTCCATGGGGATGTAAAGTATGGTAATTAATGATCATTCTACTCTCTAGTCTGTTTGTTTTTTGAAATTTCCCCTGCTATTAGTTGGTCGTGCTATAACACTGAAAAATAAACTCCTATCTGACCCTTGATGCTTGGACATAAAGTGCATGGTGGCAGGACTTTCTAACCTCTGCCTTCTCACATCACCCAAGTGTTCCAAAATTCGAACTTTGGCCTTCCTGGTAGTTTGACCAACATACGAGGAAATGGGATCACAGTCACACCCTAGTATATAGATCACACCACAGTTGTTACAATTATAATATTCATTGGCCCTATAGAATTTTCCATTAATCCTACTACCATGTAGATTCTTTACCCGATTACCTACTGAACAGTTTCCACAACTGTAGGTACCAACAGTTTTACCCATCACATCCTGGCATGTTGGTTTGAAACCTTTCCTATTCAACAATTCTTTTAAATTGTTGTATCTACCATAGGAAGACACAATATGTTTCGAAAATAATGGGCCAATAGAATTATCTTCAGTAACAATTTTCCATGCTTGCCTCATTTTCTCCAAAACAAGAGAAATATCAGAATATCTTGTAACAAAAAACAATTTTTCTTCTTCTCCTCCCTCTTTTCTATGCATAGTTTTTCTTCCATTATAATTTCTACCATCCCCAGTGTGATCCTCATCTATTCCCATGATTTTATTCTTTGTCTTCTGTAATATTCTATCATCATACCCTCTGTTCCTTAATCTATTATGTACCTCATTCAAACATATTTTCTTTAAACTAACTTCAGAGGTATTCATAAAGATTCTTTTAAATTCTCCATATGGCAGTGACTCAGTGAGATGGGGAGTGCATACTGGTCGCATTTAGAAAATTGTTAACAGCTGTGGGTTTTTTATATGGCTTGTACTGTATCCTCATTTCACTATCTACATAAAATAATTACATCCAAAAATGAAATGTTCTGACTGTCAGTGCCCCAAGTGAATTTCAATCCATGTGGGTTATTATTCAGAGCTTCCATAAATTCCACAAATTCACACTGATCACCCTTACAAATAAATAACAAATCATCTATATATCTTTTATAATAAACTACATTTGTTACATAGTAATCTTGTAACACCATAAACTGACTTTCAAAATCCTCCCTGTAAATAATGGCATACGAAGGGGTGAAGGCTGCTCCCATCGCCGTTCCCCTCTTTTGTAAGAAAAACTAATTTTTCCATTTGAAATAATTATGGGTTAAACAAAATTCAAGGAGGGTCAGCAAAAATGCAGAACATGGTCCTTTCTCCAATTTCCTAGACACTGCCTCCATGCCCCGTCTTCTATCAATGTTAGAATACAAAGCATTAACATCCACTGCACCCCAAAAATAATTCTCTTTCCATTCAAAATTTTCCAAATCTTGACACATTTGCTAAGTATTTTTAACATGGGAAGGTGTGGAAGTCAAATATTTTTTGAAGTGAAAGTCCAAAAAAATATTCACATTCTCCAAGAAAGATCCTAGTCCCAAAATAATGGGTCTCTCTGGACGTTTAAACAAATCTTTGTGTATCTTAGGAATAGCATACATAAACAGATGTTTAGGTGTGCTAACAACCAATTTTTTAACATCTTTGTTTAAAAAAAAAACAAATCTTTCCCCATGTTCCAATATATCATCTAACTCTGTTACAACTCTTTGTAAAGGATTATATTGTAACTTAACATAATATCCTTCTACAGATAATATATTTGAAGCCATTTCATCATATTGCACTGTGCTCATCAACAAGTTACCTCCTTTATCAACTATTTTGTATACTATCCCATCTAAATTTGACCTTAACTCCTGCAATGCAAGCCATTCTTCCTTTTTTAAATTGTAAGAACAGAATGTCTTTATAAAATTGCCATAGCAATTTTCAACTTTTTTAGATACTAAAGTTTCAAACACATTGATGGCTTGACTAGTTCTAGGGGGCATGGAATTGTTGTCAGAAGTCAGTTTAGGCATTTCCAAACACCCATATCCTGTAAAAATGGTTCAGATGGAACATCAAATCCAGCATGATGATCCTGATTCCCATCACCAAAACCCACACATACTTGAAACATTTCATTTTCATAAATGCTTAAATTCAATAAATCATCTTCTTTTAAGAATCCATTAGCATTCTCTTCATTAGTGAAAACCATGTCCTGCCTAGTTTGAAAAAACACTCTGAGGTGCAATTTGCAGCAAAATTTCTTAACATCAATAATTATGTCTGCAAGAGATGGAATTCTAGTTGGTACGAACTTTGCACCTCTGAGTAAAACTTTTTCAGCAGTATCAGAAATATTAACATCAGTTAAATTGACAATTTTCAATGCATTCTTTTCAACTTAAGTGCTATGACCCCCTGCAGATGTTTCAAAAGTTAAACAAACATCATCTTGAACAACACTAAGATTATTATCATTAGTAACAGCTGTGAGAAGCAAAAGAATTACTTGAAAGTCTATTACGCACATCTTTATTTGAAATAAACAGTATTACTTCTTCCTGTTTGTTCCATTGTTCTTTCCTCTTTCCCGCTTCGATTTGACTTCCTGTTGAGTCTGTCCTTGCCCTTCCGTCACATTTTTTGAATGTAGAGAATCTTCAGAGTTCACTTCTTTGAATAAAACACTTTTTCTGCGTGGATATTGTCACCTGAAGAAACAGACGAGTCACGGACTTCAGATGCAGCGTGTTTGCTCTTTCTATAGTTATTAGCACACCCCCTATGTGAACGAGTATAGATTAAACCATTTTCAAAATGTTTCATATCCCTGTTAAGTTTTTTTCTTTTTACACTCGATAATATTGCATTCAGCTTTTTGTACATTTAAATTAATCTCTTCAAATGTTGTTTACATTTTGTGGTGGGATTTCATTTAACAATGCATCCTGTAACATGATGAGTTCCCCCCATAATTTCTCCAAATTTCGTGCGTTCATTCTGATCAGGACCCGCAACCAAGCAAGTGTACATTGCAGTGAGGCCTGCCTCCATTCAGCCAGGAGATCACTCTCATCATCAGTGAACTCCCCAGCCAGCAATCAATCAACACGGAGGTCCCTCGGAGTGATGTTCAATGATATATATTTCTCGAGCAGTTTAAGGTAATAAAAGACCATTACCTCCCTGATCATTAATCTTTCCAATAAATGAAATGTATCCATCTCACCACTCTCAGACGAAGAAACCCAGGGATCCATTAACACAAATCTGAGTTCACGATCAGCAACTAAGTAAACGAACAAAGTACTGGCCGTAGTAGCTAGAGGTTCTGTGGTCCGCATGTTCCTGAAAAAATGATGATTTACACACACATCAGAATGACAAAATATCTCTAAATAAACACATATAGGCAGAAACAGGAACACCACTTCTGGATACAAAACTTCTTTTATTGACACGTTCTGGTACCTCGGCTTCTTGCCTTCTGCTGGAACATTTTAACATCACAATTGTGTCCCTATATATACACCTCTCTTTTCCAATTAATTAATTAATCACTTTAGCAATTTGGTAAAACAGAACACTGAGCAAGAAGTAAGGAAGACACGAACAATAAAAAGGTTAATCGCTTTTCGTTTATGTAAAACACAAACTTCTTCAGACAATTACCACAATAAAATATTCCAATTAAATACAAATAAATGCTTACAATTAACCAATCAAATACTTTGAAACATAAGATGACGCCCATTTAAAAACACAACATAAAACATTAAATACTACAACCTAGTCAACTGTCATAAATGTTTATAAAAAAAACAATATATATATATATATATATATATATATATATGTACATGTATTAAATATCTATACAAAGTCTGTGTTTATTAACCCTATGCATATGCTAAAACCCTCACTCTTTAATAATACCCTAATTCAAGATAATATAAAAATATAAAAAGGTATACTGTAAGAAATTTAACGAACTAAACTTTTAAGTTTCAACATACTACTGATAGTGCATCCGTCATTTAACCCAGGCTGAGTATAAGCATTCAATCTAATTTGCCAGGTTAATTCTAATTCTTCCAGTCTGAGTTCTGCTGGCCCCCCACGTAATTTAGTGTTAACTTGGTCGATCGCAATAAACTTAAAAAAGTGGTTAGGAAACTGAAAAACATGTTTAGCTAGTGCATTTTCAAGTTTTAGTTTCTTAATTGCGTATAAATGCTCATATATACGGTTACGTAATCTCCTTTCAGTCTTGCCTACATAGAAAGCAGGGCAAGACTGGCATAAAGCAAGATACACAACCATAGTTGAATTACAGTTGTTTCTCAACTTTAAGCAATATTGACGGTTGTCAACAAAAAATCTGTTAGATGCAAAAATGTGGGTACAGCAGTTACAAGATTGGCATTTATACATTCCTGGTGTTTTTACTAAACTAACTTTGTTGGTCTCACAATAAGCTTTCAGATTCTTACCCCTTCTGTAAACCACAACCGGACGGTCACCCACACTTGAAAATACTCTACTGTCACCTTTAAAAATGCCCCAATTCTTTAACAGAATTTTAAAACAACCACTACTATTTAAGTTGTAAGTAGTTATAAACAGAGATTTGGAAGAATCATTTACAGGAGTTACCATAGATGAAATAGTGGTGGAAAAAGAAGAATTATTCAAAATGGGGGTATAGAAATGTGACTGGCATTTAAAAACCACTTCATCTAAAATTTCGTCAACAAATAATTCAGGATACCCCCGACATATAAACATTTCTTTAATGAAATTGCACTCACTAAGAAAAGCATCATCAATTGTAACAATGCGAGCTGCCCGGACAAATTGGCCCTTAACAATGGACCGCTTTTGATGTTGAGGGTGGCAACTACTAAAGTGTAACAAAGAGTTACAGTAAGTAGTTTTCCTATAGATTGAAGCTGTCCACATGTTAAGTGCAATTTAATTATAATGCTACTAAAACAGTATTTCAAGTAAACTGTGCTTCAATGAACATCAAACAGACTTGTAAAGTATTATGCTTTTAAAGTATTGCATTTTTTTAAATATTGCATTTCCCTTTTACATTTGATAGCGCCTGATATTCAAAACAACTATAAATTCATGATGCCAATGTATTTTTAAATATTTCTACAACCAAAAAACTACATTGAATCTATGACTGTGCATTTACATGGTAGTAGGATTAATGGAAACTTGTATAGGGCCAATGAATATTATAATTGTAATGACTGTGGTGTGATCTATATACTAGGGTGTGACTGTGATCCCATTTCCTGGTATGTTGATCAAACTACCAGGATGGCCAAAGTTCGAATTTTGGAACACTTGGGTGATATGAGAAGGCAGAGGTTACAAAGCCCTGCCACCATGCACTTTATGTCCAAGCATCAAGGGTCAGCTAGGATTTTATTTTTCAGTGTTATAGCATGACCAATTAATAGCAGGGGAAATTTCAAAAAACAATTAAACAGACTAGAGAGTAGAATGATCATTAATTGCCGTACTTTACATCCCCATGGAATGATTTTGGAGAATAATCTGAATATTTAAATAAGGAGAGCACAGTACAATAGGTATTTTTATTTTATTTAAATATTGTTTCATTGTGTTTTCTTCATTTTGAGAGCATTTAAGAAAACATAGAAAATTGATAATTATTTTTTTAAAAATGTTGATAAAAAATATGTCATAAATGTAATGATTATATGCATTGGGATGTGAGTTTTCAATATAAATACATATTTAAATGTAATTGAAATTAGAAAGAATTTTAAGGTCATAGTATTGCATCATAATAATACAATATTGTATTGCAGTCATGTAGCAGGGGATATAGTTGATGAATGTAATATAAATGCACAGTCATGGATTCAATGTAGTTTTCTGGTTGTATATATATATTGAAAATGTATTAAAATGCATTGGCATCATGTATTTATAGTTGTTTTGAATATCAGGTGCTATCAAATGTAAAAGGGAAATGCAATATTTTAAAAAGTGCAATACGTCAAAAGCATAATACTTTACAGGTCTGCTTGATGTTCATTGAAGCACAGTTTACTTTAAATACTGGTTTAGTAGCATTATAATTAAATTGTTAAAGTGATTAATTAATTAAATAATTAATTGGAAAAGAGAGGTGTATATATATATATATATATATATATATATATATATATATATATATATATATATCTAAGGACACAATTATAATGTTAAAATGTTCCAGCAGAAGGCAAGAAGCTGAAGTACCAGAACGTGTTAATAAAAGAAGTTTTGTGCCCAGCAGCTGTGTTCCTGTTCATGCCTATATGTGTTTGTTTGGAGATATTTTGTCATTCTGATGTGTGTGGAAATCCTCTGTTGAAATAAGTCATATATATTCCAGTTAAAAAATGTAAATACATATATAAATAAACATTTTTTTTATGGAATGTAAAACATGGGTTGCTGCTCTTCATTTAAATCAGCCAAAACAATCAGCAAGACCTGTCCTCATAATCTTTATTTATCTTTAGTTAAGTTTATCAAAATGATATACCCCTGGATTCTTCTTCTGTCCAGGACTAGCTTAGTCCTGCATGGAGGCAGCCGTTTGGGAACAGGATGGCAGCACACCATGCATATTAATGAAGGCACGCTGCCTGCGCTCCTAATCTTAAATGGAGCATGTAAGAGTGCAGGAGGCGTGTCTGAGATCAGAGCTCTCAGAATATACATGTGCCTGCAATAAAGAACAGCAGACTAGTCATAAAAGAATGCGCATGACTGTTCATAGGTGTACGCATACCCCCAGCAACACCCCCCCATGTGTACAAGAGCAATAGGTTACACAACAGATATAATGATTTTTTTTTTTTATGAAACAGATTAAATTTAACCATAGGTGCGTGAGTTTGCCCATTGCTTAGCTACGGTTAATGCAGCATAAATGGCACAAGAGGATAAAAAGCAAGATATATGCAAATGAAGCAGTACAATAATAGTGTAGTGGGCAGAGCATTCGCCTTATGAGCAGTCATTCCTGGTTCGAGTACCACTCAGTACATTCCATTTTCCATGTCAAATCAGTTTATGACCAATATTTTTAGGTGCATAACCTACTAAATAACATATATTTGTGAACTGGAGTACTGCATTAAATGGAGATGTGAGGTGCCAGTGTCATAATGTTGCAAAGTCCACAGATAATCACATATGCCCCATACAGTATATGTACACAGGAATCAGGGATACAAATGGAAGGTAAAATGTGTAATGAATGATAACTCCATACAGTTTCCAAATCCACCACCTTCCCAAGAACCTAAATTAGTGCAGTGGTAAGCGGGAGTAAGCACTAGTAAGCAAGTGTAAGCACTATCAAGCAGTAGTAAGCGGGAGTAAGCATATTTAAGCACTAGTAAGGGAGTTTAAGCCCGTTTGCATGGGAGTAAGCAATGCGCACACAGGTTAAGCAATATTGAAGCTAACTCTCTGTAAGCATATTTAACCGGAGGTTAGCATTGTATACCCTCACGCAAACCCACGCAAACCCACTTACAATTGCTTAAAAGTGCCTTAATCACTCTGTATGCATCAGCTGCTGTCCTGGACAAAAACAAAATAAACAGCCTTTGCAGGTCTTGAACCCAGGACTGTATACTATAGTCACAGTAGTTAACCACTACGCGATCACAGCAGTACATAATATTGAGGTATCACCAAACAGATCCTTACTACAGGAAATTCAAACTGAACATGTGAAAGGAATCTATATACAGTCTTATGTTGTATAACCTACTACGTAACATAAATATGTGAACTGGAGTACTGCATTAAGGCCAGATGTGAGGTGTCATTGTAATAAAGTGTTGATATCCGCTAATAAACACAAGGATCCCATACAGTGTATGCACAAATGAATCAAGGATACCAAACACATATATAACATGTAATGAATAATAAATCAATGCCAAAAAGCAAATAGTATGCAAATTAAAAATAAAGCAATGCTAAACATTGCACAGCCCGGCTTACTAGGTCTAAGCAATGTGTAGGCCAGCTAACTCAATTTGCCCATTGGTATACCCCTTTAAGCAATTCCAGCCTTAGGTAAGCAGGTTTGCCCACAGCTTATCCTTTTCAAAACCATCCAATCATGGCTAAGTGTGGGAAATCAGCCCTATTTAAACCCAACAGGCAGGAATACATTAGCTTCCACTTGTAGGCACTATGTTTGGAATGGAAGAGGGTGTGTGCTTTTGGGTGCAGCGCTGGGGCATCCAGGAATCCAGAGTCATGGCAGGAATCCTGGTGAAAGACCATGAACAGAGACTGCTGCAGGGCCAGTACCAGGGTTCCTAATATAAAGCGGAATCCTGGGACCATCTCACCCGTGACCTCACCAGTGCCACTGGCATACCCCAAACTGGTGAGCATGTCATTCATCACTATGCTGACCTGAAGTGACAAAAGGGGGATCTCTTGTATCAGTGGATCCAAGAGGCTAGGAGGACAGGGGAGGTCCCAGCCATGTGTAAGTATCACTCCACTACCTATGTAATAATTGGAGCTCAAACATGAAGTGTTGTATTTTTAGCAAACACAGCCATGGTCCGAATCCTGGGAGTGGCAGTAGGCTGCATACAGAATCATACCCCACAACTATACAGATATGTCCAGAATATCTAGTAAATTGGCCCATATCTGATGCCTTTCACCCTGTCCCCCTGGGAAATCAGTGGGATGATCCCAAATGACTAGGCAGCAAACAAGATATACACCTGATTATGACACATCTATAAGAACAAACCTGTCATTAAAGCAACTTCCCAAATTGTTATGAGAGTCATAAGCCAAGTATGTCCCACATACACCCCCATGTTGTCAAGCTGTGCCCACAGTGTGTACAGTAACAGAGTGAGATGTATGCACATAATACTAATGTGGAATCTGGTAATCTGTGTGGCAACATTCAGGTAGTGCTAAAAAACATTGCTTCCACAGGTTCTTTAGGTACAAACACTGTGCCTAGAAATAAAAAATTGATACCCTGTACTGGTACTGTTTACTCTGGTATTGTATGGCATTGTGAGTGTTGCAGTTGCTCTGAATAATAAGGTATCACTCTGTCACCCACACTGTACTACATAATACAACTGTCTAGGAAATCCTGTATAAGAGTGTTGTAAGTCACTAAAGGTTTAAGAGGGCAATATTCTAAATATGTCCCGGTTCACCTGCATGTGGTCAAGACATGGCCAGAGTCTGTGCAAAAAGAGATGGACAGGTATGTGCATAACATCAATATGGAATCTAGGAGTATGTGTAGAAACAGTTAGTGTTAACAAACAATTCCTCCATAGGTATACCAGGTAAGAGGTGTATACTGCAGGTAAAACCAGTTCATGTATATAGTTGTTGACAGCCATACCACTGTCCAAAGTAAGGCAATAGGGTAGTGTACTAATACTTGTAAGGTACAGATAACAGCACTGACTAGGAAAGTAATGCGAACTACAGGAATATACTAGTTGTTAATTGACATCTTTTTCTCCCCCTCACCATATCTGCAACAATAAACTAAATACCCAACTCAATTGGTATGTGCTGACTTAACTGTAATGTTGGGACATATGTCCTATTGTTCGATAATTATTTAAACCTGTTGCTATGCATGTGCTATGTTGAAATACTCCCACATTGGTGGCATGGTGCCATCAATGTACCTGCATGCTGTTGTAATTACCACTGTGGTCCCATATATGCATTTGCTCTGTTTGCTATGCAACTGTTCCATATTTGGTGTCTGGTTTAATGGGAATATCTATGAATGCTGTCATACCTAATCCTGGAATGTGTTGACTATTATTAACCCACATATGTTGATAAAGCATAAACACCATAGCACGTATGGGAATGCAGGTCCCAGCGGACCCACCTGTCCCACCTCAGCTGGCCATGGCACCGGGCACCAGCACTTCTGGGGCCCAATCCGACACCTCTTTGTCTACTGGTCCTGCACCACCTTCAGGTGGAACCACCTCAGGGGATGGGGCTCACCCCATCGGGAGAGGGAGCAGACAGGAACCAGTCACCCATCACCAGGTCCGGATCGTGGTGCATAGTGAGCTGAACCAGCAGTTTGGAGATCTGTTACGCCAGCTTAAGGGCCATGTGTCATGAATAGAGGGTCGGCCTGGAACTCTGACTCATCCCCCAGCACAGCCATCTTCGGGGCAGTGAAGGTGCAGTGGTGACTGCCCATGGGTGGGGACCTCAGTCCCACTCTTTCCACTAGGGGGCTCATGGGCTTCTGATTTCACAACATCCCTCCCCATCAAGGTGTTTACCCCCCACATGTGTCATATACCACCCCTGTATGCATCTTGTTTGTCTTGTCTTTTATCCTACCCAACCTACCTCCCCAAATACACCTACTATCCTTCCCCAACATCCCACTCTCACCTAAAAAAAAAAGGCAATCTGAACCACAAAAAAAATTTCGCCTCATACATAGCTGTCTATTTCACGCATATGTCCACTGGACACATGCAATCTGGTCTAATTGGCTTCACAACATATTATTGTTGCCCTAACCCCTCTCTCAGGGGTTTGAGTGTCCAAATCTATCTCTATATTCAGTGTATCTGCACAGCTGTTGCTGTAGAAGAACTGGGCAGCTATGGACCTTCCCTACACCCGTCCTGCACATCCCTAGCTATTTTCCCTACTGTCTTTCCCTCTTTGTGCCCCCTTTTCACCACTTTCCTTTCAACCCTTTTTTCTTTTCTTTAAAAGAAATTAGTGTGGGGATAAGCGAGAGTAAGCACTTTTAAGCAGCAGTAAGCGGGTTTAAGCCTGTTTGCACAGGGGTAAGCAATGTCTACACAGGTTAAGCAATTGAGAAGCTAAATCAATATAAGAAACTGTAACCGGAAGTTAGCAGTGTTTACCTCTGTGCAAATCCACTTACAACTGCTAAAAAGTGCCTTAATCACTCTGTATCAAATGTCCCTTGTTCTGGCCAGCAACAAAACAAACAGCCTCTGCAAGGCTCGAGCCCAACACCCTGCACACCATAACGATTTACCACTAAGCCATGTTAGATTTACATAACCCTCATGTTTTCACGGACATATCATCCAGCACAGTCATTCAACAGTACAGGAAATGTATTTATACATGTAAATGTGTGTGTGTGTGTGTGTGTGTGTGTGTGTGTGTGTGTGTGTGTGTGTGTGTGTGTGTGTGTGTGTGTGTGTGTACATATATTTATATCTAAATAGATATATACATATCTATATGTGTATATCTATACATATCTATATAGAAGGCTGGAATTACGCAGCCGAAAGCGCTTACCAAATAAAATTCTTTTCATTTTTTATACATCACCGGCTGTCCACTTGATTGCTTTTGTGCTTCTAAACACCAAAAATAAAAAAAAAAAAACACACATAACTAACATTTGTTTACGCATGGAGGAGAGCCACCCCCTGCACCCACCATGTGGGGGGGCTGTGCCCTCCATACTCCCCCTACTTTTATATTCTCACTCCGGGATCGCACTACAGTGGGGAAAAGGGAATATTCCCTCATCCCCACTGTACTACGATCTCAGCAACAGCCATTCCCCCCTCATTTTCCCTATATCTTATCAAACTTTTGCGAAAGTGCTTTATTGATGAAAACCACTTTTATGAATGTATGATCGGCAGTTTCACTTTTGTGAAACTGCCATTCGTGCATTAGTATGGATCCCAAATATATATATATATATATATATATATATATATATATATATATATATATACATATGCATACATCCATAGAGATACATATATGACCGCATGCACTGTTAATGGGGGTGAAGGGGTCCAAGCAACATATATCTTGTATGTATTGATACCCCCCCCCCCCCACAGCCAAACAGGTCTGCCCTGCAATACAATACCAACTGTTGCAAATCCCATAACCAGGACCTGCCACAACATGGGGACAAGATGTTAACAGTACTCCATCCCACCTGTATGATGTCAGGCTGGTATCAATAACATATCATGCAGTATAGTCTGGCTACCATAGGGAATGATGCACAATGTGGAAGCAATCAACATTCCTAAGATACATATACACAGACACATATATGCAGATGCATACATATATATATATATATATATATATATGTGTGTGTGTGTGTGTGTGTGTGTGTGTGTGTGTGTGTGTGTCTACCCATGCACACACAGAGATATGTATAGGAAAATACATATGTAGAGGGTGCACACCATATGGAACAGCCAGCATGCCTACAGTTGCCACCTTACCAAATGGACACTGTATGAGTCACCCATACAAATGACTATTGTTGCCTGCAACATATACCCACAGAGAGGTCAAAGGATATAGCACCACACACAGGTCTGCATACATGTGAAAGCTTTTTTTGTGTACTATTACATTTGTATATGCCATGTCATATAGCTGTTTAGACTCTGAAATACATATAAACAGATTAATGCAACTCTCAAACAGATCAATTAATAAAGTATTCTGGAAAGAATTACATATGTTGCTGTCCAGGCCAAGGCCTTCAAGTAGTACAACAATAAAGACAGACTGGGCCACAGGGTAACAATCAATCAACAATAAGTAATGCAGATGTATAGTCCAGCACCTTCGAGCTACACTCTGTACACAATCCCTAGGGGGTAAAGACCTCAGTTGACACAATGGGATGTACCTGTTACATAACAAGGCATAACTGAAACGATCACAATGTCAAACAGAACAGTCTGCATGGCAGGAAGCAGTAGGCCTGCATTTACCCAAGGTGAATTGTATGGTAATGTACATCCAGATACCGTAAGGCAGCTTACCCTTGATACCCCCACATGTTGTAACAGCCTAGGTTAGTTATGGTGCACCCTCCCACAATAGACTGACATACAGGGCCATATAACACTGTTGCATACACTGGCCTCTGGATTGCATAAGGGCACACATTATTGTGCAGATGAAGCCCACACACATTTGTATATATATATATATATATATATATATATATATATATATATATATATATATATATATATGTATATGGACCCAACCCCACAATATGTGTGGGGGCCACAACAGCAGTGGAATTATGGCAAGAATGGCAGCATGACATACTCACAGGCCATTACATAACAACCCCTGACAGCATGCCATATGGACAAAGCCTGGTATGTAGGTGGAGGACAGAGGCTGGAACACAGGCCCATATGTGAAATAATGTTATCATACACTAAGCAATTTGCTGGTTTTACAGGATAGTCTGCAACATACCCTTAGTCAGGAATATGAAGTCAGGAATACAAATTGATGTAGCCATGTACTGATAGCACTCAGCACACACACAGCCAGTGATATCTGACACAAGACCTGTGTGGTGGACAGCCAAAACATAACATGCACATCTCTGGCCATCACGTGGAAAGGCACACAGTTGAGAGCTATGCAGACAGACTGCAATCTGTGTTAAACTAGTATGTACACACAAACCCTGCAACACCGGTGCTATGCAATGCATACAACAACTGTACTCACACTCTCTGTTTGTAGTTCTGGAACCTCATACAAATATGTAGCTGGCCTGAGTGTGCAAGTCCTCTTATAAGAAGTGTTGCTACCTGCTGTCTGTAACACTGCTGCCCACACACATGAAAGATGTCCACCATACAGGAAAGGTAAAGGGACCATGCCCATATGATGTAGGGATTTATAGTAGTGGGTTGCCATGACGGTGGTAATTGGAAGTACTACATAGCTTGCTGCATGCAGGTAGAAAGTGGAAGACACTGATTGGTGCAGAGGCCATCACCTAATCATGTGCATCACCCACAAAAGCCATGCTGCAATCTATTCCAGGCAGCTCAATCCATTTATTGTAGAGACCACACCAGAAAAAACGTTTTGTTCGACTAGAACAAGGAACACAATATACAAAACGCAGAACTGCCACTCGCCAACTTATAACAGCAAAGTGAATAAGACTGCTATTAATCCACTGGAATCATTGAAATCATATATAAAAATGTATTTGAAGTTGAATAAAAATAGAGTAGTTAAGTGCTTTCACTCGTCTAAGTGAGCTTCATCAGACCAAACAGATTGCGCTCATCTACAACATTTAAATATACATGTCTTGGCGCCAAATTTAATAGTCTTAAAGCTACAACAGGCAATTAATACCTTCATTCATAAAATAGTACCTTCATTCGTAAAATAGTACTAAGTAGCCCTACTAACAATATTTGGAATAAAATACTGTGCACAGTATTGTCCCTAAAATATTCATGTAAACCAATACGATAACTACTGATATTGAATACATAAAAAGCTGTTAAAATTAACTCTTTAACATTAAAATAGGTTTAACTGATATGTAGAAATTAATTCCTGGTGGTGTCATAGCATCTGTGAAAAGTTGCCACCAATATTCTTTGTAAGCTAATATATTTTTTATATTACCTCCCCTAGGATCTACTTTAATGGTTTCTAGTATTGCAAACTTAAAGTGATGTTCCTCACCTTCCCTATTGATATGCCTATATAGGGCGTTCTTAGTGTCTTTAGTTTTTATACTATACATGTGGGAATATATTCTCTTTTTGAATTGTCTTTCAGTCCTGCCTATGTAATATGCCCGACATGACGTGCATTTGGCTAAATATATAAGCATACTGGTTCTACAATTTCCATATTTAGGTCTAACCAAGGTCTTATTTATTGTAGAGAGAGAGAGAGAGAGAGAAAGAGAAGCAGAGAAATAAAGTGAAAGAGAAAAAAAAAATGAAAACATACAACAGCTCCTGAACTGCAACAACACTAGAAAATACAACAAAGGAAGCAGGAAAAGGAGTGAAAAAAAAACTACCTCCTACAAGGATACTTTCCACAGCAGACCTCATCCCCACCACATGTATGTGAAGAATATATGCATGTAATTGACTGTAGTACCTGGTCCATAATACTGGGTAGATGATGTGGAAAGATATACATGTGCCATCGGGTGCTCCTGTTGTAATGATCTTCAGATGAACAACTGCTATGGACATTAGAGTCTATCCCTGTGGGTAGTGGGCCATACCCATCAACTGTGTAGAGTGGCACCGACTGACAAGATGTATGCCAATATAGTGTGTGGTGTGTAATGGAAGGGATGTATATTACTGTGGCCAAAAGCTAGTAGTGGAAGTAATGTCATAATGATGGGTACGTGGGTTCCACAGCCCACCACTTCCAGGACACTCAGGTTAACATGTATTGCAGCATGCTAAAATGCCATAGGTGTACAATAGGGTTACCTGCAATCTGGCCCTAAATATACCTCCTTAATGTTAGGCTGTATCCTTATGTGGCACCTGTCTGTTCTGTAGCAAGGCAGAACAATGCAGCTGTGCAGGAAGGGGTTTTGAGATTGTGGACCTGATGTCTGAATGTAGCCCATATATAGGTATGTATATGTGTACACACATACATATATATATATATATATATATATATATATATATACATGTATGTCCACAGATATACAGATACCCATATCTAGACATATATAGAAACACACACACACACACACACACACATATATATATATATATATATATATATATATATATATATTTACACATATATAGATACACATATATAGATATATATATACATATATATATATATATATATATATATATATATATATATATATATATATATATATATATATATATATGCACATGCCTACATATATACAAACACACACACACATATATGTATGTAAAAACATGTCCCCTATATTACCACCACAGTGCTGCATGCTATGTGAGAGGGAACAGCACACAATGCAATACACACAGAAATATACAGCTGTAAGTGTGTGCAGCCTGGATGGGTATGTCACATGTGAACTCCTTGTTGGGACCACACTGCCCTTGTCTGTGAAATAGGGAATGGTAATAAGGGGAAGTATGGCAGGTATATATGTGGAGGTTGTCTGGGTTGGTAGATATAGAGGACAGCCTACAGGGGTGATATATGACACATGTGGTGGTTAAACACCCTGGATGGTGTGTGTGGTCTGCAATGTGAACCCCCCATGGGCCCCAATATGGAAAAAATGGTAACAAGCCACCCACCCATTGCTACTCACAACCGCAGTCCATGTCCCTGAAGGTGCCTGGCCTGGAGGCTGAGCAGAAAAAGCATGTGGACCCTGTGAATGTGTATTAAGTGCCTCAAAGTGATGTAGCACATCCCGCATGTGTCTGTGGAGCCTGCTATGGAACAGACTCTGGACCTGACCTCGGGGGACAGGATCATGTCTGTGTGTGCCCGCGGGGGGGACAACATCCCCTGAGGTGGTTCCACCTGAAGGTAGTGCTGGACCAGTACAGGAGGAGGCCCAAGGTTGGGTCCCACATGTGATGTGGCCTGATAACATGGCCAGATGAGTTTGGAAAGGTGGTTCTGCTGGCAAATATTCCCTAAACATGCTATTGTGTCACTGTTATAGAACATGTGGGTAGTAATAGTGTACACAATCCCAGAAGATGTCCGACTGCATGCATAGATATCCCCAATAACACAGAATGTCCAATGTGTAGCAATCACATAGCAAGCATACCACAGGCATATATGGAACCATAGTGGCCTTGACAATGGCAAACAGGTGAATAGTCTGCAACAGGCCTGCAATGATAGTGTCCACACAGAGAACATGACTACAAACATATAGCACAAAGTGTGGTACAATACAATTTATGCCCCACTGGTAGGTAAGCTGTAGCCATACCTACTGAGTTGTGTGTACTGTCTGTTGTCACTGATATGGTGGGGAGGTGACAGAGATGTGTATTAAGAACCATGGTAACCTTGCTGTATGCGTTGCTCATACCAGTTTCCATCTTTATGTCTTTCAGGCAAGATGTCACATGGACGGGTCTCTGCTTATTCAGCAGCTGAAAATGACATAGTGCTGAACTATCTCATCCAGCACTACCCCGTCCTGTTTGGCCGGGCCACCCATGAGCAGCAGGAGTGGACCACCTGTGGAACGACCTAGTCCACAGGGTCAATGATGTCGGACTGCATAACCACAGTTATGAGCAGGTACGGCACCATTGTTCTGACCTGCTTTGCAATCCCTGTCAGGGTGCTGCTGCAGTCCGAGGGATCACCTTGCAATGGGGAGGCCATGCCATCCATCCCCCCCAACACGTGTTGAGGAGCTCCTCGTCAGCCTTGTGGCACCTGCCCATCTGCACAGCCAACAACTGCCAGACACCATTGTGGAGGTGGGTGCTACCCCACACATCAGCTGAGGAGCATGCAGGTAAGGCCACAGGGCACATCAGTAGACCACTGTTACGTATTCATCCGCATCTGTACAGGTAGATCATGCATGTCTGACATGTCATATATATAGTTTGCTGCTGCATAGTAGTAATAAACAGATGTGTATACATGGTAGTATTGTGGACATGTACTGTTGATGCACTGTAATGCTGCACCCACCCTGTAGCAATGCCTCAGGTGTGGCCACTGACTTCACATCTCTCACCCTCTTATGTAGGTACCTTTGGTATACCATCAAGGCAGCAGCCTGTAGCTTGTGAGTATGGTTTATGTTGATGGTATATTCCATGCACCCATCTAACGCACTTACCCAGAATGCATGCTGTACATGTTCACGTATTGTTGCTGTTAAATGCACTGCATCACAGTGGTGACCATGATGGGGTACTGGAAGGGTATGTCAGACACCTGCAAGATAACTAACATCCTGACTTTGCGAAATGTGTCCACAGGGATTAACATAATGGTGGGACACATGGCCTACAGTAGGCATCACCCGTATAAAGTGCAACAACAGTGTATATACCAGTAGTACAATGGCAACTGTTACAGATGTACACTATGGCTTAACATATTGCTGTGGTCCACATTATTAGCTGGGACTAGGCTGTAACACGTGGTGCTCAGTGTGTGGGACACTGCAAACTGACACACATGTGTAGACCTTACTTGTCAAGCATCTGCAAAAAAGCTGAAGGTGGGAAGAGGGTGTCAGCATGACACACCAGTGTACTACAGCAGGGATCCTAAGAGTGCTAAAAATGGCTGTATCTGCACACAGTCAGGTTCAGGAACTGTGGTAGATGTAACCCTACCCCCACAGCAATAGTGACAGCAGTGTGTGAACACCAAAGGATGTGCACATGATTAGACCTTACAATCATGCAGATTCGGGGGACATGTGTATGACAGACTGACCATACACTGGCAAATGCAGATGGCCCATGCTAGTATACCCCTGCAAGGAATAGTGACTGCTGTAGTACACATAACAATAGGTGCAATAAACTGTCATGATAAGGGTATGCACACCTATGCACACACAGAGTGTATGCATTGTGGTCAGCATCCGCACACCTAAGGCACTGCATGTGAATGTACAGGACATATGTCACATATCGGGCTCATGTACTGTTAATAAATGTGGTGATATGGTCCCATGGCAGATCAAGGAAGGGTGCGTCATATCAATAAGGGTGTGTACACTCCCCATAGCCACAGTATGGTCTAATGGTTGTCAGTGTAATAGTATTGGATTGGTTATACATGATCCGCTGATGTTGAGATCTGTAAACCAGACATCAGGCATTCACAAATGGCATCGGTCAACATATAATCCCAGGTATGTGTTGCTGAAAAACATAAGGGCTGTGAGCATTAGAGCTGACATAACTGACACAGTACTACACATTCAGCAATGGGTTGTACACCTGTGAAATTTGGTGCACAGTACATGGCAGGGTGTAGAATAGATGCACAGCAATACTGTGTACAGGGGTGCAATGGTATCCAGGGGAAGGGGCATCACCTACTAACACAGCCCATGCTTCACACATATGTATACTGTTGCTAGCATGGATTGACTATAGCGACACTGCATGCTGTGTTGTACCATATGTTATACATGTTGACAGATGGACATGGACTGACACATGACACACCAGGAATACTTGTCTGATATGTAATCACAGGACAGCTGATAGTATAATAAGGTATGTAGCATGGAACATGCATTAGGAGGGAAAGTAGACAACAGGTATACCCTTAATACCGCATTCAGCAGAGAGGTGACTGACAACCCACGTATGCAGCACTACAGATGCATTGGGGAATTACTAGACAACACCAGGTTGTGTATCCATATATTACAGTTGTCACATGGTAGGTTGATTGAGCAGCATATCTGGCATGTACTGAGTAATAATTATACATAACACTCCAGTGTGTGAAATTATGGAGTGAACATAGTAGCACCTCACATATAGGGGCCATGCTCACAATGTCCAGACATAACCGAGGTGAACACTGAATGACTGCAGTGAGGCCGTGTAAAACCACTACACTCAGGTCAAGGAGGTAATGGAGTAACAGGTCTTGTGTTTTAATCACTTGTCTAGGCATTTAGAGGAATGATAAGTTAATGAGTGGTATTAATGAGTGTATGTTACCGAGTGTGATGCAGGATGGGGAACATATGGGAATAAAAGTGGGACTGTCTGTAAAGTCACGGACAGGTAGGTATTAAGGTGGTGTGTGTGTGTGTGTGTGTGTGTGTGTGTGTGTGTGTGTGTGTGTGTGTGTGTGTGTGTGTGTGTGTACTGTTATGCAATGCTGTACAGGTCTTAAAGTGCATTTCTTGTTTTCCCCCACAGGTGGTGAGGTGGGTCAGGGTCCCTCCTTCATGCAATCTGATGTTGGTGTCCATACAGACACCGAAGATGATGATAGTACTGTTGAGATACAGGTGGGGTTGTCAGGTGCCAAAACAGCACCATCATTTGACATCCTCCTCTTAGCCACCCCAACCCCTCACACAGTTTCAGTGCCTATACATACCCCATCACCAGTGGTCATAGCCGAGGGACAGCTGGCAGTTGGTGGCAGTGCACAGGCAAGTGTGGTATCCATGCCTACTGTGTCTGGTCACAGAAGGCTTAGCCAGATGTCTGGCAGGGCACCACATAGGCAGATGTCCCAGGATGCTCATGGTAGGGTCTCTGGTCATCATGCCCCTGGCAGATGTGCCACAACTGGTACCAGCAGGCACATGTTTCACACTGTAATGGGGGTGCATGCACGTATGGAACTGCACACCAGACAGGGCCTGAGGCTGCAGAGGGCTGCTCTCACATCTGCAAGTGACAACTTCCATGAACTGTTTGGTGCCCTCCATGCTTACACCAAGGTCATGGATAGATGGTTTGGTGAGATGATGGGCCTCATTGACTGTGGTTTGTCCATGCTTGAACATGTGGTGGGAGTGTGGCAATGGCCGGGTGGATGTAGGCCTGCAACACCAACAGCTGTTGGTCAACATGGACAGGCTAGGACACCAAGGCACTCCCATAGTGGCAGTACTAGCCCCAGCACTGCAGGGTGGGGTGCTGTCCATACCAGAGCAGGCCATGATCACGTGGTCCTCGCCAGTCCCAAGAGAGACCTGGTTTCAGCAGACATCTGTCATCATCAAAGGAGAGCAGCACATTGAGGCCTGTACCTGGACATACCCATGGAACCCCTGGCAGGCACAGTCCATGTGTCTGTGGCCAGAGGCGGTAAACTGCGCACCTTGCCAGGTATGGTCTGCAGCTTTCCATAAACACCTGTATAGGGCAGCCACTTGGCAGAACTGTGTGCATGCATACCCACACAGTATACAAACACACCTAGGGCAACCCTACACCTACACACACCACATACCCATGCGCAGTTCAACCCATTACACCCCTCATCTACATGCATGGTGTCAAATGTATGGCCCATCCTCAGGCTCTGCAAAGCAACAACACACCCTGTGCATATGATGATACCTGTGCCACATCCCAGTCATCCATAACACTGATGCAGGGACAGGCTAATATGGTTCTGATGCACATGGTGACTGCACTACAGTGTACCAACGTACTGCAGTGTAACATGTTGTCAGGAGTAATGCTTAATGCATACATGTCAGGTAGTGTAGCCATCCAGCAATGATGCATTATAGCTGTTAGTAACACTGGTTAATTGTGGTCTCCATAATGTTATCCTTTTGTGTTGTAGGTGTACATGTGTCAGCAGGAGGATGGTCTGCAGTCATATTCCACAAAGGGTATTGTACTGTGGTGACACCATGGCTGTGTCATATCCAGGGTACAGTTGAACATATGTCACAGGTTTGTATACGAGTTATTGCCTGTGCCACAAGGACAGGTGACCCGCTTGGACGTGTATAATCTGCAACCTGATGTAGACTCATCCACATACATTCACACTCTTACTTGGCAACACTGGGACTTGACCCCTACCTAGGTATGTAGTGCTACCGAACAGTGTAGCTTTCATTGCACACACCACACAGCATTTAGGGTGAGGTGTGTTCCAGGTTACATGTTACATGCAGAACATCCCCAGACATGTACAGTATGCTAATGGGGATGCAATGGCTGCATATGGGCAATACATAGTGTAACATACCATCATCTATACATTAACAGACACATAACAGGCAGCCACACATCTGAGAGACATGGGTCTATCACTGCTAACTAACTTGACTGTGTGTCCAATGTGTTACAGGTAGGCTGCACACAGCACATTCATAACTGGGCTGGATTGTGGTATCAGTTACCTGTATGGTTGATGGTGACAGTGGTCACCATAAAGTGGTACATGGGAAATATGCCGGGTGTACCATGGTGTAAAGAAAGTGTACACAGCACCCACATCCCCCAGTGGATATTGTACACCCTGGAACCCATGATGACACTCTGATAATACCCACCATCACACATTGCCCACAACTGAGATACAACCCATTGTATATCCCAACAGTGGTACTATGGGGCTAGGCATCTTATGCACATGCCACAGGCATAGTAGGGTGTTGTATTGTCATGCCTCACCTATGGGCAGCAACAGCACTATCTGTACTACTGTGTGGCAATGGGTATTGTAATAGGAGTATGTGGACTCGGAATGCTGTACCCTACAGATATACAAACATGCACACATGCACACACTTGCCAGAACTCAATGAGTATCCTATGCCTATCCACCCATTTGTGCAACACTGTTGTGCTGGTACTGCAAGGCTTATGTAGCTGGTAGGGAGAGGAGTGTAACAGGGTACATGTAATGTCCCATACAGCAGCAGCCCAAGCTGACTATGGCAATGAGTGTTGCGGTGGCTGTGAAGGCCCTCATGGAATTCCCAAGTGCAGGTGTACTAACACACAGACACTGTTATCCTCAGTAATATACACGTACACATGTGTCAGTACTAGGGTGCATCGCTGCAGGTGGTCATAGTTGTGTACCTGGCTGGAGAGATGGGTTGTGTAGAGGATGTGTGTACAGTGGTATCCTGCCACCTGCCATGTGCCAGCAGGCAATCTATCGACAGACACCACTGTGGTGACCCTCAGGGTGAGAGTGACATGCATCAGCCAATCCTCTGGGTGCCTCCTGCACATGGCCACTGAGGTGATCCAGTTGACATGTATGCAACATGTATTACAACATATGGTTAGTGTCTGTGATGGAGACCTATACCCAAGCATATTCTGTTGACTGTGGTAGTGTAGTGGAGGTACCCATGGCACGTGGTGTATACAGGGTGTTGTCTCCTATATGTGCCAGTTCTTAACACAGCTGGGCAGACATGTCAGTGTCAATCAAGCATAGGTTGCCTGTACATATCCCAGCTGGATACCTGCCATCTGCACATCTGTACAGGGACTGACAGTCATCAGCTTGGCAAGTAGCTATGCATTAGGATGAATGTGTCAACAGATAGACATTTGACAACAATATGTATGCCATAATTACATGTTGGAAGCCTTCACTAACATGTGCTGTACAGATGGTAGTCTATAGTTACATTCCACATGTTGAATCATTATCCAGTAGGGAATACATACTGTGATACAGCTTACACACCAGGGACACAACAGGGAGGTCTCAGAGTCCAGCTATGCCTGCAGGTGTGCCTGTTGCCATTACTACATTTAGCACTCTACTCTTGTCTGGTAAACCACTGTCAACAGTAGTACCACCATGATACACTACATGCCAGTGAGTCAGCACATACCCTGGATTACTTCCCCTGTATGTAACACATGCAAATGGATAACAGTGCTGTACAGGCCTCATATACTTTTGTGTCCCAGACATGACATTCACACCCCTTGCTTCTGTAATGACAGCACATAAGTGCATGTATTTTACATGGTATTACATACACTTATAACAGATGTCATTACCCAGTTATGTTAACAGACTGGGTGATGAGAACTGGTTACCAGGGCTAAGCCATGCTTAGCAGGTGTCAACACTGCTCCAATATAATAGCTAAGCAGATTTGCGCACTGGTAAGCAAAGACCACATGGTGTAAGCGCCCATACATTACATCAGCACCACTTAGGTTCCCACAAACCCATGCAAGCCCACTTAAAGCTGCTCAAAACTGCCTTAACCACTCTGTATCTGACAGCCCTGTCTGATACCTGACTGGTTTGTTATCTGGTATGATGTCAATAAATAATGGTGTACAGGACATAAGTACCTCTTACTGCAGGACATATGTACAAAGGTTGACAGACTTGTGGCTGGAGCTGCGAACACTGCCCCAATATTGGCATGTTGCTGTGATAACCTTATACATTTACTGTCGTACCAGGGTTTGTTGTGACATATGTCCTATGAGGGATATGAAGTCAGTAACTCTCATGGCTGTCACCATGTACTGACTGCAATCCTCACACTATGCTTCTGCAGTTCTCAGATAGATGTTCTGTGAGTAACACAAGAAACAACAGGCCCCACACACTGCCCAGTCTGCAGATGACCCTGCAGGTTGGGTTCTTTAAAAACATAGGACTATCATGACAGGTATTAAAACATGTAGACCAGCCATATCCACACACACCCTGTTAAACCAACATTACTACAAATGCAGAATAGCAACACTTACATTCTGTAGTCATGTCAGGCACACCCCCCTCCTTTGTGTTGGCCTGTTTCCACAGTGTATGTTGTTAGAGGTAAATCCCAAATCCATCTGCGATGCTATTTGCCAAACACCATATCTAGGTCCTGCTCGCAGTGAATGAAAAGGCCCAACACCAACATGATGTTCCTAGATATTGGAGTGTGATTCCATGCAATTGGCTATGGAAATGTTACCATAGCTGTCCCAAATGCAGCCAACTAGAGGAGGGCTGCAATTTGTGCAGAGGCAATCAGCTGATCATGAGCATCACTTACAAAACACAAGCTGCTGCCTAAGAAAAGCAGGTGCAGTTCTCCACATCCACCAGAGAAGGAGTGAGAGAGACAGACAGAGACAAAGTAAGTCAGGGAGGGGGTGGGAGAGTAAAACCTAAACATGTTTGTGTCACACACCTACCAGTACAGGGTTTCAAACTTCTGACTGACTATGTATTGCTATCACATGTCTATGCAGTTATTGCATGCGCCACATAGCTTACATGTTGAGGAGCTGTCCAAATGTATATGTGATGGTGAGTTACATCTGCAACAGTGATATGGTAGGTGTAGTACACGTGCCTGTCCACATGAACAGGTGTCAATGTCAACACAGCCACAATCTCTCAGGGACTCAGACACATTGACACACTTGGCAGGGTCAGGAATACACATCCTAACTAGTTAGTTTGCCACAATACAGTAATGTGCAGGTATCACATGCACCACAGGGGTTATCCGGAAGTTATATGGACCAAGGGTATGTGAAGGTGTCTGACATCAGACAGCATGCTTCAGTATGCCAATGGGAGTTGTAGTGAGAGTGAATGTGGTCGAAAGCATCACACACCACACACACAGACACGTTGTGCCAGTACTGACATGCATAGGTGCATTGCTTCACTGGTATGTAGTGGTTGACTGTGCCAGAAAGCTATACAAGGCTAGGTGAAGGATATACCTTGGCATCAAGCCATATGATAATGGTCTGCAGCGTGGCTCAGGGGTGTAGTGCCTGTATTGGCCCACACAGGTGGGTATTGTATTCACCATCCAGTCACCTGGGTAACTATTGTGTGTGGCCATTGTTGTGCAATGCTTGCCATGCATGTGTTCTTTAGTCCATGACATGGACAGTGTCTGGGATGTGCACACGTCCCACATGCATGTACAATGACATGTGGAACTGTACCTGGGATGTCTGGCCCATGTTGTGTGCACAGATTATCATCAGATGTGCCAGTATTGGCCTCATGTGGCGGGAACTGGTAATGGACAGCAGGTTGACCCTGCATCTACATTGATAGCATGATGCAGGTATTCCATGATGTCAGTGGCATCTGTCCATACAGAGCATGTGTTTACGGTATGGTATGTCCTTTGTGGGTCACACTTGATGGCACCACAGGTGTTGCAGGCATCCAGTGGGGAACATAGTGAAGGTGCACTTTCTGCATGTATGTGCCTATTGTACTGATGGACAGGGTGCCCTCTGTAGTCCACTGGTTGTTGCCTAGGCAAGTGTGTTTGTGTATGAGACATGGGTTGAGAGTTTTCTCTCGGTAATACAAGGGTAACTAACTGTGTTCATCAGGCCTTGATGTCACATGTAGGGGTATGGATTGGCACCCCAGCCTCTTGGCTATTTCACATCTGTTATCCTTGTAAGGTGGACATTGTGGCATATAATAAGGCCACCATATAAGAAGTTTGCAAATCCTGCTCCACAATGACTCCAGTTGTTACACATTCACCGCCACTTCCACACAGGATACGAATGACAAACACAGACACACAAACACACACACACTTGTCATGTCTGGAATTAGAATTCCTAGCTAACTAGTTTATTACACTACAGCATTACGCAGTTATAGGACGTGCCATGGAGATTATTGGACTACTCCTTCCCCAAAGGTGTATTTCACTGGGAATAACATCAGCAGGCTTGCCAAAGAAGGTCAATGGAGATTGTAGTGACTGTGAATGGCCTTAAAAGCATTGCACCCTACACAGACAAAGAAACGCACACACAAACATCCACACTTGCCATGTGTGGGAACAAAACCCCTACTAAAAGTACTATATCACCCTACAGCATTACGCTGTTATAGGATGCACCATGGAGATTACTGGGCTACTCCTTTCCCAAAGGTGTATTTCAAACTCTCTGGGATTAGAACTCCTACTTAACTAGTTTATTACACTATAGCATTATGCATTTATAGGACGTGCCACAGAGATTACTGGGTATTCCTTTCCCAAAGGTGTATTTCAAACTGAATGACATCAGCAGCCTTGCCAAATTAGGGCATTTGAAATGTAGTGAGTGCGACTAGCCTAAAAAGCTTTGCTCCCTACACAGACATACACGCACATATACAGCTGCCCTGTTTGGAATTAGAAGGCCTACCTAACTAGTTTATCACACTGCAGCATTATGTAGTTATAGGACACACCACAGAGATTACTGAGCTACTCCGTTCCCAAAGATGTATTTCAAACTGAATGACATCAGCAGCCTTGCCAAAGTAGGGCATTTGAAATGTAATGAGTGTGACTAGCATAAAAAGCATTGATCCCTACACAGGCGCACACACACACACACACACACACACACACACACACACACACACACACACACACACACAAACACACACACACTTGCCATGTCTGGGACTAGAACTCCTACCTAGCTAGTTTATCACACTACAGCATTATGCCATTATAGGATATGCCACAGAGATTAGTGGGGTACTTTTTTCCCCAAAGGTGTATTTCAAACTGAATGACATCAGCAGCCTTGTCATAGTAGGGCTATGGGGAGGGAAGTGTATGTGCATGGGTCATAACCCATACATCTAGAGGTAGACACACCACACACAGGCACAGGCAGGTTTATATTCTGCAGGTACGTGTATACAACTGCTAGATGACTACTGCCTTGTACAGTCATGTTACACTGCTAGCATTTGCACCACAGAGTCTTTAATGCTGAGGGATACCAGTGGCTAATTTCTACAGTGAGTGACATTTACACATCATGTCGTTGTAGCCATTTGGCTGTGTGCTGGGTGGGACAGGCCTCATGATGGAAGGATCTTTGTCACTGTCACTCTCTTCCACACATCTATGTATGTGTACTTTTGGCATATTATAGTATGTTGTCCTTGGATATATGTGTGTATTCCTATCCAATGTGTGTGCAAAGCATGACTGGTGGATACTGAGGAGTGTATACAATAACATCTGCAACTGTCAGATATGTATGATCCACTGTTGTTGGCAGACATGGGCTTCATTTGTTTGTGTGTGAGCATGCCCAGAATGACCTTTCAGTATGTTGTTGTCTGACATTGCCTTCATTTCTCTAAGGGTCTGAACATGCCCAGTATGCCCTTCTGTATTGAATGTGTGTATCCATTCCAGGTAGTTTGTACTTCAGTGCAGACCTTTGTGTTCTACACCTACAGCTAGCAAGCTGTTTCTGCAGGATATCTGTAGATCAGTTGGCAATATGGGGTCAAACTGTGCAAGGGATAGTGTGTATTGTAGGTGATTGTGTCTGTGCTGCTTCTGCTGCATGGTACTGGTGTTAGCAGAGATATTCAGACATGTACTGTTATACACTGTGATGTTTTATGTCCTCAAGTATTGTCAGGTGGACATATTTGCTCACAGTGATGTCCTGGGGAACACAGGGTGAATGCAGCTGTGTCCAGTATTGTGGTCAAATGCCTACATAGTCATGGGAAGTTTTGCCATTCTGAAGGGGTGCTGCAGACACTTGCTGCTGGGTCTGTGTATCCAGTTCAGCACCTTGGTACAGTGATGGCAGAGGATCCCATACTTGTACATCCATCAACATGACAGCATGGCCTTCTCTTGCTGTGGCAATACCACACAGCTGTGCAGATTCACACATGTTACTCAAAGTCAGGGCTCATAAGTCAGGACATTACTCCTATTGTGGAGTACGGGCAGGTTTGTAGCCACCCATTTGTGTGTTTGAAGCCAGGGATAGTATGTGCACATGGCTGTGTTGGACTTTGCACATTCCATGCTGCCCATGCTCCCACCCCCTATTATTATATCCTCTTCCATACATTATGCATACATTCTCTGATACTTTCCCTATAGTTATCACCTCATCATAGCTGTGTTTTGGTGTTGGTCCACAGTTCATGCAGTGGGACATGGTGGACACATTACTGTGGTTTGTCCACATGGCCTTGCATACTGCTTATGTGGAGTGTGTTATGTTGTTATTTGTGTGTCCCTGACATAACATATGTTGGCAGTACGGGTGAGATGCAGGCCTTTGACATAGGTCTGTAGGCTATTTGGTGGTGATGCAGGCCAGTTCTAGCAGGCTGTTGCATTCTGACAGTCCTGCAGTCCCAGACTGCCATACAGTATATTCCCCTGGGGTGACAGGGTAGGTGTGCTAGGTGTTCATGCCAATACTTTCTAGCAGTATTGATCAGGTGGTGTCGATGTTGGCAGGGTGCTGCTTACAGCTAGGGACACACCTGCATGGGGCACCTGCACTGCAGGCTGCATGCTTTTGCTATTTCCGTACAGAGGAGGAGGTCATATTGTACCCATTCCCAACAGCAGGGATATGACCGGAGAGGTACCTGTGGGTGGTGTTTGGGTGAGCCAGGTGCATGTGTGCTATGAACACTACTTGCATCTGACTCACAAATATGCATGGGGCATTCCAGTTATGTTGGCTTGTGCAGGGACATCAGCCATTTCCCAATACATCAGTCCTATCATCTTTGTGATCTGGAAGGGTTCGGCCAGATGACATCGGTATTCCCTACTACAAGCCCAGATAATGTGAGGCATACCTGTATGTGCAATTCCAAGGATGTGTCCATTTCATGGTTACATATTATTTACTGCATGTCTGGGGTACTTTTCCCTGTGTACTGCTTGTATATCTAGCCCAACAGTCATGCTATGTCCATCTTTCAGATGGTGACACATATTACTGCCATACATTTACAATGGCTTACTGCTAGCATGCGTTGTACTGGGGAGCATTGTCTTTGGCACTGCAGTTGTGAGGACTTGGCCCTGTCATCGGCAGTAGTGGGCAATGGCTACCAGGTCAAACCTCAACATGCATACATACTGACCACTCTCACACAATATGGAACACACACCAACCTAACACACGCATACCTGCATATTGTACAAATGCTACAATCTATCCTGCTACCTTGGCCACCTCAAGTCATCTGTGCTCCACTGGTATGATACCTACACATATATGTTACTACATGTCTACATCAGATTGGAAGGGGGGGCACACCTGACTGTTACTACATTTCTACATAGGATTGGGGGGGCACACCTGATTATTACATTTCTACTTAGGATTGGGGGGGCACACCTGACTGTTTTTACATTTCTACTTAGGATTGGGGGGGCACACCTGACTGTTTTTACATTTCTACATAGGATTGGGGGGGCACACCTGATTATTACATTTCTACTTAGGATTGGGGGGGCACACCTGACTGTTTTTACATTTCTACATAGGATTGGAGGGCACACCTGACTGTTTCTACATTTCTACATAGGATGGCGGGACACACCTGACTGTTTCTACATTTCTACACAGGATTGGGGGAGCACACCTGACACTTGTAAACATTTGCTATGACTGTACTGGTATGTCAGGTATTCCATTGCATTCTGTATTCTAACCTATCATGCTGACTAGAGGCATATCAGTGTACTATAGGTCTTAGGTTTGACTGACCTACATATCAGTTTCTGACTTCCTACTCTTCAGAACTAACATCCCACTGCCTGATCTGATGTAGTCTGTCTGTGTAGGCCTGGGGGGGGTTACCCATAGGCATTATTCAGAGGCCTTAGCACAGCCTTTGTTTGTGTTTGTCTACACCTGTCCTGTTGGATGAGACTGTTGTTGGGTATGTGAACCTCCTTGACTGGCATATGTGTATCATATGGACACACATGTGGCCCAGCACATTTTCTGCAGTGGGTTTTGTCACCATATGTAGTACTGGCTACTATGGTGACAACAGTATTTGTTACAGATCTCATGCTGCCACTATAGGTGTCTACTATCTGCTGGCATCCCATTCAGCCACCTGATTCCCTTGCATGCTCACATCCATACCATATATACAAGTAACAACACATACTACTCCATTCAGCAATTGGCAAGGAGAGTGACTTACCTTGTGGGTGTGCCAGTATTGAGGATGGTGCTGGAGGGCTGCCTATGTCAGATGCACATAGTACACTTCCTATACATGGTTGAGCACAGGTAGTATCATGTTTAGCATCCCTTTTACTGTATGTGCGAGTAAGAGAGAGGTGTTATTCCCTGGGTCCCTACTGTGTCAGTGTATGTACTATGCATTGCCTCTTTGCCAAGGCCAGGGCATACTGGGCATGCCTCCATATGCCTACTGGGGCAGGCTCAGGTCGTTCCTCCTCCGAGTCACTCTGTGCCTGTGCAGGCCTTGTTATTGGTGGGGGGTTGTGTGGCTCTGCCACGTGCTGTTCCTGCTGCAACTGTTTCCACAGGATCATATTGTGTAGCATGGCGCATACAATGACAATTTGAGTACATGTAGCTGGGGAGTATTGCAAGGCTCCACCAGATGTGTCCAGGCACCAGAACTGAGCATCCCAAACACATGTTCTATTATAATTCTGGCCTGTGCGTGTGTCTCGTTATGGAGTTCTTGTTTGGGTGTGTGTGCATTTCTGATGGGTGTCATCAGCCAAGGCTCCAGTGCATAACCAACACCCCCCCACTAGGTGACCATAAGGGATGTCCCCATTGGCAAATCTCAGGTAAAGCTGCATCAGATGCCAGATGTGGGAATCGTGATAGCTTTCAGGGCAGCCAGCACACACATTCATCATAATGCCCTGGGCATCACACATGACCTGACAGTTGATGGAGAGGAAACCCTTGTGGTTGATGTAGACCCTACCCTGCATACTGGGAGTTGCTTTGATGCATATGTGCGTGCAGTCTATAGCACCCACTACCTCAGGGTATTCTGCTATTTAGTGGAAGAGACGCATATTGTTGGCCAACACCTCATGGGTGTTGAGGAAATATACGTGCTCACTGGCATATGTTGACATGGCATCCAGGAACTGGTGGAATACCCTGGATGCTGATGCCTGTGAGATCCCCAAGATATCCCCAGTTAGCCTTTGGGAGGTACCTGTGGCTAGTATTCCTAGGCCTACACATACCTTGGTATCCACTGGGATAGGTTCCCCCTCTGTTAGTTCTGTGTGTCAGGCCTGGCCAGCACAGCTCAACAATTTGCTGTAGGAGGTCCCTGTTCACCCTATAGTGCTCCACTATCTCCACCTCATGTATCCCCTGGTAGGTTACCCTGGGTCTGTACACCCTTCTCCGTCTCCTCACTGTGGGTTGGTTGACAGCATTCTCATCCTCACCACCCTCAGCCTCTTCCACATGTTGCTGTCTGATAGCTGCTGCAGCCCCTATCATTTTGTTGTTTTTGTTTGTTAAAATTTCCCTGCTTGTATACACCGGTAGTGTAGAGTATGTGGGAAAAAAACAGAGGGAAATGTGTTTGCATAGTTTATAGTAGTGTTCTGGGCTGGGCTTGTCTGCTGCCAGTGTAATTGACTGATTCTGATACATTTCACATGCCAGTTATGCTAGTTCTACCTGATTACCTTCCTACTGCTATTTTCCCTTCCCATTGCCTTCCTGTTTAAGCCTGGGGGTGTGCCATACAAACACAGTGCTCAAATTTGCACAGAGATGCTGTTTCCTGGATTACTTTTTTTTCTTCCCTTTAAAACCTGGTGCGCGGTGCGCACACCTGCTTAGACAATATAAAGAGTGCTAGGCAGCCTCAGACACACCCCATTGCTTCGCTCTGCTAAACTAAGGGCAAACCCAAGCTACAGGGCTCCAATCTGCTTACAGTATGCTTGGCACACCACACTATGATGTCAGCTAACTCCTAGGCTTGCACCAAGCTATTCCTGCTCTTACACTGATGGGTGCTGACTAGCGTTGAGGGGAAATCTAAGATTCAGTATCATTACTTTCATTTGCACAGGATTGCCTGTTGATGCATAGTTACAGGTCCCACGCTGTACCTCCCCCCTTAGCAACCACTGTTCACTGGCTATGTTGCCTTCTGCCTGCCATTGAGTATAATGGCAAGATAATGATTTTGGTTAGAATGCTTATTTTAGGGGAGGGGGTTCACCCGATCCCATTTGTGAGCTGCTGCCCTATGCTTAAACAGCTGAGACCAGCTAAAAAAAATAAAACATAATTTTTTTTTGCAACTGTTTTCCATGCCAATGGCAATATATTTGGCCATTGGCATGCTTTCTACATAATATCCACCCTTTATTTGGAGCTGTCATGGCTCCATTTTGAAATGTACGTTACTAACCAAGTACATTTCTGCAGATTACATTCATCCTGCATGGCCGGCTGCCAGCTACCTGGATCACAAATTCACCTCATTTGCATGGATTTCACCTGCAAATGGGGTAATTTGCATACAGGAACCGAGTCCATGCAGGACTAGTGTAGGAGTGCTCATGCATGTCCCTACAGCTTATTTTTGGATCACACGGCAGAGCTCCTGCACTAGTCCTGCACTCCGTGCAGGGCTTGCTGAATCCAAAGGATAGTCATTAATTTTTAAGTTTATATCAGTGCCAACATGTATCCCAGTTTGACAGCATCTGAGAGCATACGTTTTATATTTTTATACATCAAATAGCATAAATTGTAATATTAAAAAGCATTACACAACCAAGTGTTTTGTGAAATGCAAAGCAGTGTGTATGATATATTCAAATTTGTATAAATTGTCAGGTTCAGCTTTAAGCAGAATTATGTTGTGCCAGAAAAACTTTTTATTGCAAGGACAGAGGAAACTGCATACATTTTCCAGTATTTTTAACTTAACAATGCAACATAAATTTGTAATGTGAGAATTCATATAATATTATTATTGTGAGACTGAAAATGTTCAGAACTTTTTATCAGTAATACACTGCTGCAATAATGTCAGCAGTTTTAAGAATAACATGTTCACGCATTGCCAGAATCATGACATTTTCACAGAAGAAAGTTGTACTACTACAAGGCTAGTCAAAGTAATACAGACTAAAGACTGGACATTTCAGGGGTAACAAGATGCCAAATGTCATGTGACCATTGGCATTTGTGGATGAATGTATTAATTTGTTAGAGATTCAGGAGGATTGCAATACAGTTAGAGTATAGATCCACTGAATCCATTACTTGATGTGAGTGATGTGTGATCAGTACCACATTCATTCATAGCTCTGCAGAACTCAGATGGTAGCAGATGTGTGAAAGGAGTGAATTTTCCAGCTACCCAACTGTTTACCTTTACTGGCTGGCTGAGTGAAGCTGGGTAATTTTAATGACCATTGCACTATCTGTATAATCGCTGATGGTTATAGTGTATGCTTTAGTGATCTGTCATCTAAGAGTACTGAGATAGAAAAAAACAAATGATGACCTTGGTGCCATAGGGGGCAAGCAGTGTTCAACAGGTAGTAAAAGGCACTTTTATTTGGAGAATATTCAACATGTTTCACATATTTTCCACTTACATCTTCCTAGATTTGAAAATTGTCATAAATGCCAGGATGATACTCCCACTCTATGATAATAACAAAATCAGGTACATGTTCTAACATATTCTCATAACAGTCTGCAAACCATTCTTCTGACCCTTAAATATTACAACAACTGCAGGCCATCTCAGGGTCTCCAAGTATATTGTAATTTTTGTGATTCACAAATCTCCTTGGTTTTCCACATGCAATGCTTAGCATGGGAATTTGACCTTTAAATAAGCTGTTACACAATCCATTGTAGATACTATAGGAATGAGCAGATAAAGAAATATTACAAGAACTTGCGAAAATGATTGCGGCAATCATTTACTTCAGAATGCATTATTTTAATTTCCAGAATATTAAGGCTCACTATTTCAAACAAGATAGCTGATATGTACTACACAGACGCAGTTTGTTGCCTCTGCAAACAAATAAGGTACAATAGATGCATTAATGTTGATAATGGGTTGGATGGAAATTATTTGAAATGCTCCCCATAAAGCCTGAGAAGTCAGACTACTAGTAACATAGAAAGTAACCACTATCAAAGCATATTATAATTGTTACTGTCAGTTATTACATTAGGTCTATTGACATTTATAACTATGAAACAATGTATTTGTACAATAAGTTCATGTTTGTTTTCAAAATGTTTTTCATTTAGATTCATGTTATATTATGTGAGTGCATTGTCCCTGTCAATCAGTTAACTTGTTGAGGCAAAGAAAAGGGACATTTGTGGTAATCTGTAGAGGAATCCAGCAAATGACTGGCAAGTCTGTTGTCACAGCTGTACACAAGGAGGTGAACAGTGAAGTGTATGTAGTGTGTTAAACTGTGAAAGAACTTTGCAGTGCATGTTGTTGAAGTAATCAGTAGGACAGTACATACTACTGATGCTAATACAGAACAGAATATATACTGTGTATTTTCACATTGTGTGAATATTGATATTTGATGCATTTGTAAAAAGTAATGTATTAATGATAGTTGCAGAGTGACATTGTTTGAATTACTGAGCACTCAGATAAATAATGCAGTATAATTATTTGATGTAGTTGCTAAAGCAGGCTAACAGCCAAATATTAGCTACACTGGTTATAATAATCACCTTAGTCTGGGGAATATGAAAGATTTACTAGGGTTTATCTTTAACATCATTCTTTACTACAACTACATACCTGAATTACACTACTCATTCTTTAATATACTGAAGACCCATTCCCAAGACAAAATTACATCTATTATGACACAAAGCATAAAAAACAATTCTCAGATTCATCTACTAGGAGAAAGAATATGTCATCTAATCCACACGACTGTGGCATGTGACTGCATTATAATGAACTGTGTCTGTGGCTGGTAAGAGACAAGATCAAAAGAGTGCCCATGGTATCAAAGTCCTGTAATGAATTGCACTAAATGGAGGAATATTATGCGTTTGTTGCTGGCGGCACTACACTCACCGCTGTTATTCTTGTACTTCCATTTTATGATCACACTGCCCTTCTGCAAGACGTGCATAAACAAGGCTTAAAGCACATAAAAGTTTTCTTGTACCCAAGTGTGCTGACAATGCCTTACCAACCATAGGCGCAGTTCTGTATCCATCTATCTATACTGAAAATAGTTGAATCTGTCTTTGCTTGACATCTGTTTAGTCAACAAAATTTAGTTGACTACAGAGATGGTCAACAGGTGTGCGAGATCGCATAATTGTTAGGTTGGTAATGTGCCCTTTGCCCATCTCAAGAGTTAGTATGTATATATATATATATATATATATATATATATATATATATATATATATATATATATATATATATATATATATATATATATATATATATATATATATATATATTATTAGCAGGGGATGTGGGAGGCACAGCCCCCCACAAGGAGTACAAATTATGTTTGATACTATTTGTTAAATTTTGGTTTTGAATGCTCCAATTTTCAGATCAGGAAGAGTAAAGAAAAAGTACAGTGTCACAGTCAGATGTGACACTCCAAAGCATCTTGACTTTGCCAGACAGTACAAATGTCATAGCATGCTATGTTCTCATTATCACAAAAGTATTGCTAGGTATTTGCATATTGTTATAAATATTTTAATATTAAGTGTTTCATTGTTTCTGCAGAGCACTGTAACAACAGTCAGTGGTAAATGTGTGTTATGATTTACTCACAGCTGATGTGATTCAGTCATGATGGTGAAGTACTCATGACCAACTTCAGAGCAGAAGTAAATAAATTCCAGCACAGTCAAACCTTTATCATGTATTATTAATATTGTATGGTAATAAAAATGCAGTTTTTGTGAAATGTAAAGTATGATTTCTTGTTTATTGTTTATTACTTACTTTTATTACAAATGAAACACATAATACAATAGTTATCTGGTTTTGCTGATGTTTCATTTCTACAGCAGTACAAGGCAAATATGTGATATATTAATCATAACCATACCATTTACATCAACGTAAAGCAATAGGAAAATCTATTTTGTGATGTTATATGACTATACTTTGCATGACATTACATGTAAGGAATAAAGCCAGTCCCACACCCCATAACATCACCCAGTCCCCTTTTAATATTAGAACACTGAGCTCTCTGACATAAATGAGACATTATCTTCAAATTTGATCCAACAACTTGTCATGTGTTTAGAATAGTAGTAAGAATTTGTCATAGAAGAAATCCAATGCAGAAAACTGGATGCACTTTATTGTTAAATGCTGTATTAGTAGCTATAGGTAGATGCAGAGAACTGTATATGCATAGCTATTTTGTTCTCACATACATATTGAGTGTATAATTTAATAGAATTTCTCCCTAACTGGAGATGTTAGTAATTTTAAGATTCTGTGTACTCTCTTAGTCAATGCTTTAAGAAGGAAATGTATTTTCATCTCTAAATGAATATGATTCCTGTAGACTGATGTCAAACTTTTTTTTCTGTGAGCATAAACATTTAAGCATATGATGCATGACTGTTTCATATAAACTTGATTTGTGCTTCTACAACCCATTTAAAACTGCATTGTCATGGATGTCGGGAGGGGGGATCATGTGCTATCTCACAGTTGATGGATCTTACCTAGAAGTATGTTGTCACTCACTTTAAATGTGAACAAATGATACTTTCATTTTTGATGCATAATATAATCAAAATTGAATGCATAGCTAAAGCACCTGTTTTACTTTGTTTGCTATTTGCATTTTTTGTTATTATAAAACAAGAAGTGGTTACATAAATGTCGATTCAGTACAGATGGCCCCATAACTACAATAAAACTTATTTGATATACAGTAGTTTACCATTTATTTTTAAAGCCATAACTGAGAACAATTTTAATAGCTGCAATTAACAATAATGTTCTCTATTCTTGATTATGTGAATGTCAATGTGTACAGTTTTGCAAATTTCCACATTTTTTTTTAATGAACATAGGAATTAACTGGCGTACGTTATCAGAAATAAAAGTATTTTTTTATAGAATGATCTGTACTGATTATCAGTATTTTATGCCCGTGTGTCCTGATCGATGATTAATAGCAAATCAATAGAAACAAGGTAACTAATATTTATTATGCATTCCTGAACAGCAAAACAAACAAAAATAATATGTTAGAGAAACTAATACAAATACACAGAAAACCTATACATATTAACTTGAATTGCTTCAAAACACATACAATGATCCAAATATTGTTAATCAATCAATATATCAGTATCTGATATGGGACTATCTAAAGTGAATTATTAGCATAACGAAGAAGTATTGCTTTGGTCAAGAAGTTTTAATATTGTAATTAAACTGCTATAAGCATTAGTTCTTTACTGTGATGGTTTATATGTGGAATTTTAGCTGCAGTGATAGAAAGCATGTTTAGGGTTAACCATGTGTACTTCAGTATTATTATTATTAGATTCTGTACTGTGAATTAGTTTCAAGAATTTCAGTAGTTGAAAATATGAATAACTATCAAGCCCAATGCAGACCTATCTTTCCACTGCTATTCTAGTCTGCTCATTCATGAGAAGATGATCATATACTTATTTTACCCAGAATTCACCTGGTACACGTCCTATTATGAGTGACATTCTCAGTATAATAGGGGAAAGCAAGTATTTGCTTGTTGATGTTCAAGGGAACTCAAAAGATCAAGGCTAATATTTCTGTTTGGTTTTGTGTAACAAGAGACTGATAACATTCCACCTGCTATTTTCTTATCTTTCTTAGAAGCATAACTACATAAAATGTAAGGGCAAACATGCACCATAAATTGACAGATATTTATAAACCATAAATGGATTACAAGCATTCACGATATTTATTTGGAATAAAACAGATTTTTGTGCATAACATGACCTATTTTACTTTTACAAACAAGACTTTTCTGGCTTTACCCTGATTTATAATAAAGCTGTACAGCAGGTTTTATTTTTTGTTTTACTTTACCTTGGTTAGCATCCAATTGTTACATACCTACCAATGGCACTTGCTGATCCATTCACTTGTGTAGTTACTTTTTTCAGCAAGGACTCAATTTCTTTTTTTTATCCTTTGTGATTTTAGGGGTGTTCACATCCTACAACAAAAGATATCTACTCCAAGATGAAGAACCAAACTATGATTATTATAACCATTAGATGTTGATTAGTTTACTCTTATCCCCTAAGGAAGCTCTGATATGTATATACTTCTAAGTTTACAGAACACATATGGCAACCTGATGTAGAATTCTCTATGGCTTGATGTGATCAGTCATCTTATTAAAATTTTGAAAGGAAATACAGGTGGGAGTCACAGTCAAGTCAATCCACTCATCTGGAAGACTTCTGTATTAACTCAATGATGTCTGCAACCCACCCAATAGTTAACAGCTCTCCATCAACAGCTGAAGTGAAATCATAATGTGTATCATCATCACTGTGGTAAGTAAAGTATAATACAGTAGGAGTTCCCAGCAGAGAAGGTGCTGTGATTTACATAATCTGATTAAATATAAGCAAGTGTTATGCAAAATACAGTAGGTGCTGCTCATAAAATAATGTGTATCACAGAGCAGGGTTGGTACTCTATTATTCTACATACCAACACGCATTGTGATTCATGAAAACTTGCACACAATGGGGTAAGACCATATAGATAGTCATGCTCTGATGCAAACACACAGTATGCCATGCAAATGACCACTTCCCAGGACCGTATGTGATTCACAATATATACATCCCCTGCATGTTGGCAGGTCCTAGTGGAGTATGTTATGGAAGCCTCATTTGCATACAGATAGATAGGATACCATTTGAGAGCACCACAATCCCTCTCACCTGCTGATATACCACTTACTGAATGGAGAGGGAGAAGCTGTCCTCATGTTATGCAAGTAAAAAAAGAATTTCTGGCAAAGGAGTACCCTCTAGTATAGATAAATGTGTTACCAAAATTAAGCATGTGCTCCCAACACATTCATGTTGTTGAGCACCTCACCCCCAGTGGGAGCTCATACAGCACCATACATATCCTCTTATTACCACACTATTGTAATGACTGGAATTTTTGTCATCATTCCTAAGGATTCAAACACAAAGCAGCACAACTGACACAAAGCAGCGCAAAGCGAAAGATCCCTTTAGGTAAGTACACGAAACCTTTCAAGCTGCCTTTCAGTTCTGTACTGTGTAGCACTGTCATGTTACACAGTGCATCCCCACATTAGTATCATAAAATCATGCGCTGGGACCAAGAGCATTCCACCTTTCACTGCAGCTCCCCACAGCAACCAGGTATAGATACTGTGGTCACTGGATATGCATTTAACAAAATGTCTATAATCTGCAGTATAATGAAAATTGTTATTCCGGGGTACCATTCCATACTACTATATTCTTTGCATCGTATTCACAATCTGCCTAGCTCAAGGAAGATATAAGATTCTTATCTTTATTAAAAGTTTTTGCATATTGTGCAGTTCACCACTTTGGTGGATTTTTATTCCATGCGCACAAAAAGCCTACACAAAAAGTTCTGAGGTCTCAAACTTCACTTACTTTTTACTTTTTATGTTTTTCCTTTCTTTCTCATTGTGCACATCCATGAGCTCTGTAAAAATGAGCACTGTGACTTGTTTTCCATTATATGCTGTTTCTCTGGATGCATGTATTGTTCAAAAATGGGAATCACCTAGTATTACATTAAGTGACTATCTCCCCTGCATATAAAAAGGTCTGTCTTCCTCGAGAGGAAGAAGAATGGGGACTGGTCATATTAATCATATATATCAGATTCTTATAAGCAAGCACTGTAAACCTTTTTGTTATACAAGAAAGTATTAGCCTTCTTGTTGTATGTCAGGAGATAACAAGCCCTGTAAAACTGAGCACAACCTCTCATATTACATGTGATACACTGGAAAAAGTTCTGTAATAAAGTTTTAATACTTGGCTTCAAGGAATATGAACCCTACTAATACAGACACAGCATCTCATTTTACATGTGTTATAAAACAGACTAATAAAGTCTGGTGAGAGCCTCATAGAAGCAGGCATTTTCAATGAACAAAGTGTAAACCACTCTATTAGATGGACCTGATGAAGCTCAAGCAAAAGTGTTTTCTTAGGTATAGTTCTATAGTTGTAGCTCATAGTGCATTTTCATATTTTGTTAGAAGTTAAAAACAGCAATAAAAATAAAAATGTTTAACTAGGGTAATGCTACTCAATGCTAGAAGTCTAAACATCAAAATGCACTCACTCGAGGCACTTCTTAAAATGGAGAACATCGACATCTGTGCAGTGACAGAGACCTGGTTTAAAGCTCCAGAGAGCACCCCTGCATTACCAGGCTATAATTCATACCACACCTTTCGGCCACCTAACCCGGAATGAAGCCCTAAAGGTGGAAGCGTGTCCATATTCATTAAGGATATCCACACCTCCAGGTTAGTTGCACAGCATAATGCATCAGAGATTATCCAAGTACAACCAACTCTGGGCAAGACTGCAATCCAAATTGTAGCTTGCTACAGACCCCCCACCATGCCCCAGGATTTCCACTCCTCATTTCTTGATACACTGGAAAGTATTAGGGTACAACCCAACACCCTAATAATGGGCGATTTCAACTACCCCACCATTAACTGTGAAAACTACTCATGTACCAACCCTTTTGCTCAACATTTCCTGGAATTCATAAATTCCAATGCCTTGGATCAACTTATTCACACCCCCACCAGGGGCAGCAATATCCTAGACCTGGTCATTACCAACATGGGCAACTGGTGTTCCACACCAGAGGTCAATTCCTTGTTGGTCAGATCTGACCACAAGCTAATCAACCTAGACATCCACATCCCGCCCCCACCCCAAATTAGGGAAACCACCGTAAAAGACTTCTGCAAAGTCAACTTTACACTTCTTAAGACTGAACTTAGTTTAGGTGTTTGTGGCCAGATATTTGATGTCAGCTAAGGCTAAATGTATTTTGGTACCTAAACAGACATTTTGCAAGCAACTGTACCCTGATTGTATGTTCTACTGATTGTTATGTTCTACAGATAGTATGATAATTGCTAAGGTTAAAGTTATTTTGTACCTAAATAGACATTTTGCAAACAACTGTACCCTGTTTGTATGTTCTGCTCTGTAGTAACCCTTCTCTGGCATGCTTATTTTACACTATGGTAAGGGGTCAGTCTTTCTGCTCTAACTCTAGACTTAGGATGTAAGGTACTATGTTTTGGTTGTCTCTTATCTACACCCTTTGACTGTTGTATTTACCTAATTATCTTCTCTCTCTTCCTCATATTTTACCTAGCCCTGCGAACCTGAGTTCCTGCCTTTTCCATTCTTAGAAGCCCAGTGGAATCCAAGCTATGGAACAGAGTCCTGAAGAGGATTTGTTCTTCCTTCCCACTAAGACTAACTACCTTGAATAGTCCTTGTTTGAAAGTATGTCCTGCTAATGTATATTTAACTTAGAATACTCCAGGTTATTTTACTTCCATCCCAAGTTAACCAGCAGCCTACCACCCCCCCCCCGGTAGCGGTTAAGTGTCCCTCTCTCACCCTCTTTCTACATCTTTGTCCTTAGGATAACACTCACCTCTAGATCACCATATCTCAGTAGTGAACTCTTTGCTTGCTCTGTCTCTCGTCATTTCAGTCTATGGCCACTAGGTGGCACCCCATTCACTAGATAACTATATACTCCCTAATCCTTACACTAGAGTTTTTTTGTTTTTCCTGCTATATTTCTAGTCTTAACCCCTTTCTATTTCTGTACTACATCCATCTTTAATACCTCACCTAGCTTCCAAACTATTATTTTATCTCTCCCCATCTACCTATATTCCTCCCTTTACTTTATCTTACAGTCCACTATTACCTGCACTGAACGCTGTGCCTCTTTCACTTCTCACTGATTGTTTTCTGCACCTTGGTCCCCTCTCTGGCTCTTCCCGCTCCATTTGCCCTGTGGGCTCACTCCGCTCCCCTACCCTACCCCCAATTCCCACCCACCCCCAGTAGCCTTAACCTTATACTTGCTCAGCCACACCCCCAACCTACTCACATCCTATCACATTTCCTGCCTCATTCACACTTACAAACTCTCCACTCCCATCTTATTACCACACCCCATTCCATACCATCCTAGTACTACTAATTTCCAACCTTGCTAAGCTCTCCAATATAAATATGCCCCTGACTTTTAAACTTATTTATTTACTCCCACTCCTTAACATTCTACTCTTATACTATACACTTACTTCCTATGAACACCACACCCTTAGCAGGTCTCCTAGTTTAGCTAAACACACAAGCTCTGTCCTTCCTCTAGCTGAACAAACCTATATTAACCGCCTGGCATCTTACCCTTACCTACCCCCTCACTATCACAGGATACTCCATAACAAGTATCACACTACTAGAAAGTTCTATCTAATACCCTCTAAAAATTCAAAAATAATTCCATTCCCTCAAAGACTCTTACTCTCACATGGGGACATTCACCCCAACCCTGGCCCACATGATTCCCTCCTCCACACCCTCTCAAACCAAACTACTAACAACTGGAGCTCACCTTTCTCTTCTAACTCCCTTTCAATAGCACAACTAAATATTCATAGCATCAACAAGAAAATTACACAACTCCATGCGTTAATTGACCTCTACTCATTTGATATCCTCTGCCTTACTGAGACCTGGCTTAAACCAGGTACCAAAGACAATGAAATTATTCCTCCTGTCTATAACATTTTAAGGCAGGATCGTCTAAACAAAAAGGGTGGGGGAGTTGCCTTACTTTATAAAACTGAACTGCAAGTGACCTCAATTGACTCCCAGCCTCCCTCCCCTGCCAATGCTGAAATACTCTGTAGCAACCTCCAAGTAAATAAAAGCAAAGCCATATATATAATATGTTCCTATATCCCTCCTGGCAACAACTTAAATACACTTGAAAACATTCTTAGCTGGCTCTCCTGTAACTTCCCACAGGCAACTATTATCTTAGGAGACTTTAATATCGATTGGAACTCCTGTATATCCCCAAAACCCACCCATCACCTCAACCTCTTTAGTTTTCAACAAACCATAAATTCCCCTACTAGGATTCACAAACCTACCAATAAACACGCCATCCTGGACTGGATATTGGTCAACAATAATCCCCTCTCATATAAAACAGGAATACTCCCAGACAGTATCAGCGACCATCTTCTTACCTACATAACTAAACAAAAAAATAACAATCTCAAGCAGGCTATCTATCGTACTATACATAACAAAAAAAACTTTAACCTTACAACTTTCCTTAATGAACTTAATGCATGTAACTGGTCAGCTCTAAAACACCTCCCACTTGATGAAGCAGTTACCCATTTTAATAACATGTTCCTCCAAATTCTTGAGTGACATGCCCCCTCTCGCTTAATTAGAACAACATCCAAAGCTGCCCCTTGGCTTTCTAAAGAAACCAAGCAAACAATGCTATTAAGGAATAAACTATGGGCAAAATGGAGGTCTACTAAAAACCCAACTGACCATCAAAACTTCAAACACCTCAGAAATGCTACAAAAAAACTTACCCATCTTGATAAAAAAAATTATTACCTTCAATATCAACAAAATCAAAACCATAACCCCAACAAATTCTGGTCAGGAATTAATAAACTGCTCCATCCAGGGAATACCAAAACACCTACTCCAGTTAACTTAGCTCAGACCCCTCCCAATACAATAGCCAATACGTTCACTAACTTCTTCTCAGAAACAGTCACCCCTCTAGCAAAGACCATGACTCCCCTCACCTCCCTACAAAATACCTCTCCTCAAAATAACACCCCCACTCTAAAATTTAATACAGTCTCCACAACCCATATACGTAAGTTACTCTCAAAACTTAAACCATGCACCCCTTCAGCTGACCAACTACCAGCTAAATATATGAAGCTAGCAGCAGCAGAACTAGCATACCCAGTTTCTATCTTAATCAACAGAACTATAACCGAATCAACTATTCCTTCCCTCTGGAAGGTCTGCCATATCATTACCCTGCATAAAGGAGGTAACACTAATGAACTTTCTAATTTCCATCCTATAGCCTTACTATCACCTCTATCTAAAATTATGGAACGTTGTATACACCAACAACTCTTATACCATCTTTTACATAATAGCCTACTTGCAGATTCCCATCATGGTTTTAGACCTTTCCATAGTACTTCCACTGCACTTTTCTCCTTCACAGATACTATCAACAAAAATCGCAATAACAACCAATTTTCCTCTGCTTTATTTCTTGACCTCTCTAAAGCCTTTGATATGGTGAACCATCAACTTTTGCTAGACACTCTGAAATCTCTCTCACTTGACTCTTCAGCATTGCACTGGTTTGACTCTTATTTGAAAGATAGAAAACAGGCAGTACTTTGGGACAGCCATCTATCCTCTCAGCTCCCAGTCACTATCGGTGTCCCTCAGGTTCCATCTTAGGTCCCCTTCTCTTCTCCATATTTATAAATAAACTGTCTACTTCACTCCCAACATCCACATGTATTCAGTATGAAGATGATTCAACTCTCATCTGTTCTGCTGTTTCTCCAGCTGAACTTCATTCTACCACCCAAAAAGTCTTTACAGCAGCAGAAAAAGGTTCCAACATATCTGTCTCCTCCTGAATCCCAAAAAAAACAAATTATTACTCTTCTCCCCAACCCTTAAGTCTGCCCCTTTCTCCTTTTCTACTGTGTCTAATAATGGCACTATCATTACACCTGATTCTTCCACTAAACTTCTAGGCTTTACAATAGATAATCAACTAAACTTTGATTGCCACATTGACTTAACCATCAAAACAGTTAATAAAAAGATAGATGCCCTCTATAGACTTAAGCCCTTTCTTACACCTACCACCAGGGTGTCTCTAGCCCAAACTCATCTCATCTCTACATTATTGTATGCTTCTCCTTCTCTCATAAACCTTTCAAAATCTAACCTTCAGAAACTTGCCACAGCCTACCATAGCATTGCCAGGTTTGCCACAGGTTCCCCATTTCAAACCCATCATTGTGTTAATCTCAAAAAGCTTGACTGTCTCGAACTCCAAAATCTTATTCTCCTACATCAACTAGTTATCACCTATACAATTCTCCATTACCCTACTAATACTCCCATACTTAATAACCTTATTGTCCCTTACAGGAATCTTACTTCCCTCCACTCAGCTAACAAACTACTAGTTGCCACTTTCAAATCACACAATAAAGGTGGTGACTCCTTGTTTACAAATAGTGTTGGCTCACACTGGAATAAACTTCCCACAGAACTGACCATGCTAGGCTCTCCACAACTTTTCAAGAAACAACCAAAAAACGATTTCAAATCTCACTGGCTATGCCCTTGCTCTAACCCTGACTGACCTCAGCATCCAACTTTTTTTACAGTTCTCTCCTTTACTCTTCTACTTGTCTCTATCACTAGCACTACCCCTCCTCTGTAGCTCACATTGAATGCCACTTGCATTTTACTTTCCTACAACATCCCTTTTTTTGTTCTACTTGATAAATTACTGCAACCAGTCATCTCTCTATTTATTTAAACCTTATCCTGCTCCCTGATGTGCTAACTGTTTCTTTATAACTAGTGCCCTGGTACTAAATGTTTATCATTATTGTTAATACTGTACATATTATATAGACTCTTGGTCGAGTCACTATTCTCTCTCTCTCTTCAACTTTAATATTCTTGCCTTGTAAAGAATATGGGATTAGGAATCCTCACTGTATTTTAGATATTGTTGAATTTGCTTTTGTTCTGTTACTATGTTAATAGTTCTTTACATGCCTATAATTTGTTATCTTACTGTGCTGTTTTCATGTTCTTTTATGATTTACTAGTATAGAGTGGAGCTTTTCTCCTCGGGCCTCTGCTGAAAATGGACATGTATCCAGCCAGACTAGCCCGGTCAACAAATGTAAAATAAATAAATAAATAAAAGTGGCAAACTTCATGACACCCATGCAGATGGACAATAGAGGTATGACTGCTGAATCCTACACAAATGCACTTTATAAGCACTTACACAAGTGCATGGATCATGCTATCCCTAACAGAACCAAGATGCTATTCTCCAAAAAAAGGAAGCCAATCTGGTGGTCCTCTGTCATAAACAAAGTCTACAACAGGAGAAAGAAACTGTTGCAAAAAAGAGTAAAATCCCATGACTGGAGGAACTCCACGGTCAACCTCATTAGGAAGCTGAGATCCCTCATAAAATCTTCCAAAGCTAGTAAAAAAAAACAAAATTGCCACTGACTCTAAAGACAACCACAAAGCATTCGATAGCTATGTCAAGAATCTCAATGGAGGGGGTGTGGCTAGGATGCTGAACTGATAGCTGCACTTCATTTCAGCTCTCTTACCTCAATACAATTCCTGACAGGAATTTTACAAAATAATATTTAATTTGAAGAAAGTTTTATTACTAACTTATTTCTAATAACTCTGAGCATCTATAAGAAAAAATTTATTGCCAGAACTTGAATAATTCCTGTCAAATTAATTACTGGAAAATCAGCACTAATATCAGCTTTACAGCATGAGTCATCTAAGGAATACAGCACAAGACACTTCTCTCAAAAAAGACCTGCAGTCTCTCATTACAAATATACAGGAACTTACAATAAAAATCGACAAGATGGACAATAAAATAGATACTTTTAAAGAAAAGTGCTCACAACAACTGGAACAGCTTCAAGAAATGTTTACACAGCAGAAAGGACAGATATCACTTATTGAACAGTCATTAAGTGACATTGACACTAGAGTCCAAATAGAAGAACAACAAACTGAATTCTTACTTCAACAGAACACATATTTACTAGAAAAGCTTGATGATATGGAAAATTGAACAAGAAGAAATAATATTAGAATATATGGTCTACCAGAAAAATCTGAAGGGGACAATATGATAAACTTTCTTACCACCTGGATACCAGATATAACAAAAATACCTGAAGCTCTTTTATATGGTATAGAACGGGCGCATAGATCACTAGCAGCTTCTGGAAATGCTTCTTCTCTGGGTAAGAACAAGCCGAGATCTATAATTGTGAGACATTTTTCTACACAAGATAAAGATCTTATATTAAGAAATGCTAAGAAATGAAGTCTACATCCAAAAACAAGGGGTAGCTATGGGCTCCCCTTGTGGAGCAGCCATAGCCAATTTAGTTATGGCATTTTGGGAGAGGAAGTATGTGCTCAGTAATGTGGAGTGGACCAACAAAATTTCTTATTACACCCGCTTCCTGGATGACATTTTCCTATTGTTCAAAGGGAATTCCAGTGAAGCAGACAATTTTGTAGCCTTCTTAAATAAATACAACCTTCGAGGTTTTTTTTATAACTTCAATACGGATAATTATTATTTTTTTTTGATGTTAAATTCAAATGGCCAAAATAATTTGTTTAATTCTGTCATTTATAGAAAAAGACACTATATTAATTCATTTCTCCATTTCTCTAGCTCACACCCAATGAGATAAAAAGAGCTATTGTCAAGGGACAGCTTGTAAGAGTATGTGTAGTGAGCTAGAAGACTTTCTTAGTGAATGTGAGAATTTGAGAGATTTATTTTCAAACAGAGGCTACCCAAACACCTTGATAGATGATTTGATAGGTGAAGTTAGCCACAAAAGATCTAGTGGCTTTTATAAACCTCTATTGTCGTCCACTCAATCTTTTTCTTTTGAAGAATTGCCATCTATTGAAAATGTGGGAACTAGTCTGGCCAGTACAGTAGTTGAACCTACCAATGTGGTGTTGTGCAGTTTTATTACAACATTTAATGTGGACTCTGGTCAGATATGTGACATCCTTTTCAAGAATTGGTCCGTTATTACCAATAACAGCTTCTTACTTGAAAAACTTGGGGAAAAACCACATATCGCCTTTAAAAACATTAGAGACCTGTTACAAGCTAGTATGGTAGATACTTCCACATCTAGAACCAAGGGGTCTTTTGCATGTGGTTTTTGTAAATATTGTATTTACATTAAAACAGGTGGCTTCTGTTCTGTAGACAATAAAAAAATATCCCATCACTTACAGAATTGATGATTGTAATAGTAAGTCTCTACATAGCGTAGAAGGTTTAAGGACAGAATATACCAACACATTTACGCTATTAGAACTGGAAACAATGTGGCCAAGCATATTGGTCTATTTCCTGGCCACTGCTCCTATTTATATGGGTGTTGACCCTATCTCTGAATCTTATATAGAGGTGGACTTTTTTTTGAACCTGGAGAACTTCTATGGCAACTCAAAATGAATGCTTTTAGTACCCCAGGTTTAAATGAAAGCTGTAATATCACACCCTTCTTGAAACTCTTGTGTCAACTCTTGCTCTGTATATTGGACTATTGTTCCAACATGTAGCTAAATGTATTTTATGAGGTTATAGATTTTATTATTAAAGATATTAAAAATTGTTATCTGCTCATTAATAGACTTCATCTATTTTTGGAATGCTTAGATGTTTATCTTGCTCTGTTAGAGTGACATAAGTGTTTTCTGGGTAGCTCATGTATAATAGCTTGTTGATTTTCCATCAACAGTGCATTTGTTAACATATACACTATGTATTACCTTATTTTAATATTTTATTTCGGGATGTTTGAGTTTTATTTGAAGCAAATGTCACAATTTGTAAATATAGGTAATTCTACATCTCTGATGAAGCTTCCTGATACTTGTTGTTACAAGAAATGCTTGGGCAAATTTTCCCATCAAATACAATGATTCATTAATAAGATTTAACAATGATTATTCTACAAAGGTGGTTTCAAAGAGAAAAGAATTTCTACCAATAATAAAAACCTTGAAGAAAAAGCAACTGAAAGTCCATCTTTTATTCCCAGCAAGATTGAAAGTTTTTCTACCAAATGGAATAAAAATCTTTGAAACAGTAGTTTCAGCAATAAAATACCTTACCAACAACAACATCCTAACACATGAAGAATTTATGGACTGGACAATAAGTACACCGAAAAGAAATGCTGAAGTAAATAATTGGAAAACTGTTGAGCAAAAGAAAAAAAAACTAAAGGACAAATAATCTTACATATGTTATATTCTGTAAAAATCTAAATAATAATACTAACAACAAAAGAAAAGTTCTTACTGTCTTCAAGTTACACCAAAACAGGTACTGTTTTCAATTATATTTTAAATGTCAAAATTAGCATAAATGTAAATACATTTATCTCAAATCACATCAATATACTAAGCATAATTTAAACATTACTCTATTTTTCATTATTATCCATCTATTGTTTTCATATTCTTAATCAGAGTAATCAATGCATAATAATGTTCCCAAATAGTTATTTATTTATTTATTTGTTTATTTTCTCTCTTTGTGTTTTGTTGTTTTTATTTTTTCTCTTCTTTTTTATAAAATCTTCATTAACTTATAATACTTTAATCAGTATATGGTTATATTGCTTGATAGGTATAGTAATGGCTGCTATATAACTTATTATCAGTTACATCCCTGACAGCATTACTTTTTATAAGTTAAAAGTGTCCCTGTTTGGATAAATGCTAATGCTGGGTGGAAATGTGTTGCTTTTGAAATGAAGTATTTCAGTTAGGATGTATCATAAGACTACTTTAAATAATCTTAAAAGATGTTCTGCCTTTGACCCATATGCACATACTGATATAGTCCAGTGAACAAAATATGTTTTAAGTGATATTTTGAGGCTATAAGTCAGGTGTGTTGTGGCTCCGGACATCTGGAGTTGAAAGATGCTTGTGACTAGCTTAGATATCCTGTTGTCTTTTCTTTTGTAGAGAAATAAGGCATAGCATGTTTAAAATGCAAAATTTGATAGTTGTGAACACTACTCCACAGACTAGAGTGCTCGTGTGCACATTACATGAGTTTGTCACCAAGTAAGAGAAGGGAAAAGAAAAAAGAAAAAACACATACCTTTTCCCTCTTGGTTCTTGAGACAATTTAACAGCCACAAACATCACTAGAAACTTGAGTTACTTATTGCTTGTCACATTTACTTGTGTATGCCATCCCCTGACTCTTTCTAATTGACGTCTAGTCAGGAAATAAGCTAGGTTCACATTTAAAGATACAGAAACCTAAATTCCTCCTAAGGAAATGTAAATAATATAAAAGGTTCATATAAATATACACAGATATATATTTTTGAAGCACTTTCAGCTTATGGCTACTGATGTCTTCTAGCACCTTGATAGATAAGGACATATATCTGTTTGTCTTTCTGTCAGTTTAGATTTCCAGACATTTTAGCTATCCCTTACTATATTTTATACAGCAGAGTTTAAAGAGCAGAAATTAATCATCAGCAAATAAAATCACTGCTGTTTTACAAATTCTCTAAAGAAACTAGTAAATGTCAAGCAACTGACAGGTTTATTTTAAGGAAAATTGCCATTTCCCACACTGGTGCTCCTACAAAATACTACTAATGTCCTGCCACCAAAATATGCCCTCAAGTGGACAAATGGAATGCAACAAGAAGGTTAAATGTGCATTTAGCAAATCAAACATTTAAATAACAGTATAATATACTAGATAGAGAAAGTAAAAGCAATAATTATATAAACAACTATAATAAGTAACATAACAACAGTGGATTTAACCCAATGTGTCAATTATACAATATGTATATCCCATATAGCTTTGAATTTTGTCGAAGCATCTGTGTTCTACACACATATGGTATTAAATCTAATTTGAGTAGAAGAGGGAGAAGCTTAGCCCACACCCTAATTTATTACTAAGTTGCCATGCATTATGAACATACATTGTAGCAGGTACTCAACGAGCTATCCATCCTTAGATGGCTCATGCTGTTCCCATTTGCTCATCTGAATAATTACTGCGGCTGTACTCTTCTTATTATATTACCTGGCTGTGGCTTCACCCTTCTTATAATATTACCTGGCTTTTTACATTATCAAGAATGACACAATACTATTGTATGCGGGTATATCATGTTACTGTTAGTGTAAACAAAAATGCTTGACAATGCAACCGTAATTCTTAAACCTTTCTGCAGACAAATGTATTGTCTAGCAGTTGAGAGCCTGATTGTTCCTAATCAGCAGACCTGTATTTTCATGTTCCAATATGACTACATGAAAAGACACCAATATTAGTCTGCAAGTTTAGTAAGCAGTAAATTCATTGGGGATTAATTCGAGGGGACACATATTATAGCTAAAGCACTTGACATTTGATAAATGTATCCTCTCAAAGATGCGTTCTATCTGGTCATTAACTATAAAACAACTTTTCTGAGAAATATTGTTGTAATGCCAGTTAATTATTTGAATTAAATATTTCTATATACAGTCATAAAGCAATTACTAGGATAAATAATACTCTTGCAGTGCATGGATCACCATAGCTATCCTCTGATGTTAGAGGAAAAACAAGCTTCTTAAACACCTTTTTGATGTAATAAAGGTGTTACCCCATAGTTTAAATACATTTTGTCTATTTACTGCAAAATGGGTTAGGAATTTTAACCTGTAACATTTTCATACATAATAGTTTAAATCTTAGCAGCTTCCATTATTTTGATATGTTCTCCAGTATACTTTTTAAATACTATAATGACAAGCTCCGGATGTTTAATGCTAAACTTTTATTCAGTCATAAGATTAAATTACTGGTGTTAAGTAAGTCAAAATTATATCTCCAGCACTTATTGTCAGCAGATAAACTCGCTGGTTAAGTGTCAGTCTAAGCTGTAAGAGTTAATATGTGATATACATAGATGCTTGCTTTAAAAATGTGGTCAAGTGCACTGTAGTTTTACCTCTGTACTGTGTCAGTTTTGATTATACAAAGTCCCTCTGAAAGTTGATAGAAGTGTTAACAACAAAACACTCAATCAAGTAACAACATTATAAGTAGTCTCTTGGATAAGGGAGATGTCTAAATGTTGATCTTGTTGTCTCCAGCCATGGGAATTGTCTTGGAAAAGCTGAAAAATGCAATCAGAGGAACATATTTAATGTCTACTAAAGAAATATTAATATACTTGTACATTGTATTGCATTTCAGTTTATGTTAAACATGAAATATGATGTGGGTTCAGAACTATTCATGTTTTTATTTCAATATGACTTTGCAAATACTAATTTAAACACTGGTTTCAGACTTGAGTAGTTTAAAGTAATTGCACAACAATGGTATTGTATTATACAGTAATGTCAGTAAATAGTTTTCAACAGATGTATGAAATATACAGTTATAGATTTTAACATGATGTTTATTAATACCCTAAATTATTTTGAAATGATACTACCTTAATCTAAATATTTGTACCTTTTTGAAACCTGATTAGAAATAAGTATTATTGAATTTCAATAAGATGAGTAAAGAATATATGTATATATTTTAGCTGATTAGATTATCTTAATATATTATTCAATTATCTTTATTTAAAAACTAAGAGGATAAGAGAAACTGATCCAAGTATTATTTGTGAGGGTAGAAAGTTTGTTTGGTTAGATTCACTAACCAAACAAAGAGGTATATTACCTCATAGAGATAATGAATGTTTTTTAAGGTTAAGAATTACAAGTTTGGAAGTTCTTTGTTTTTTTTTTTTATTCTATCACTTTGGTGCCACTCAGAAACATGCAAAAATCATACAAGGAAAACTTTTTGAATTCTGTATCCAAGATGAAACTAAGAATAAACAATATTTACATAAACTCACACATAAAACAAACTCAAAACTCGGAAATAAAATGTTTATCCATAAATGTTAATTGTCTAAATAATAGTAATAAAAGGAGAAGCCTATTCAAGTACATAAACTTACATAAACCACAAATAGTCTTTTTACAAGAGACACACTTATTAGATAGAGATATAAACAACTTAAATATTAATAATTACACAGTACTAATAAACTCTCAATACAAAACAAAAAAAGAGGAGTAGCTATACTACTTCGCAACTCAACTATAACACCTAAAATAATTACTAGTCATCAAGATACATCAGGTATGTTTTGTCTAGTTTCAATAGAGTTAAATAAGATAATTTATATGTAAGTAAATCTATATTGGATCCCAGGACTAGGATTAAAAACAGTTAAACAGCATTTTGAAGAGATAATTCATTTAACTAAGGGTAGCCTGATATTGGCAGGAGACTTCAACTTTATAATGAATGAAAAAGATACAGATTCTAAATCCAAAAGAAGAAAACAACCTATCTCTAAAGCACTATCAAAATTTATAGATACATTGTATTTAAAAGATATAAATGAATTTACAGAACCAGACTCACTAATCTTCACATTTTATTCTCATAGATATAAAACTAACTCTAGAATTGATAGAATATATGTTGCCAATGACTTAATAACAAAAATTGACAAAGTCAAAATTATAAATTGTCCATTATCTGATCATAATGCCATAGTCTTTGAGATAGAGCTTATACCATTTTATTCAAATCTCATTACTAGGATACCTTCCTATATTACAAAATTGACAGATTTCAAAGAATTTTATGAAAAAAAATCAAAAACTTTCTAGAAATAAATTACACTGAAGATATTTCAGAAATATATGTCTGGGATTCATTAAAAGCAGTTACATATGGGAAGATATTATCCTGGTACATAAATAAAAGGAAGTTATTGAATAAAGATATGCTAGACTTACAAACCAAAGCAGATAAATTGAAACTGGAAATACAAAAGGGTAATGCTACTCAAGTTCAAGAACTTACACAAATCAATAAGAAGTATACAGAATTGCTACGTCATAAGATTATGATTAACTTAGAAAAGATAAAAATAAACTCATACTCTACTAATTCAGCACACCTGAGATACTTAACTAATAGAACAAAAAAAAAATTAAATCTAAGCAAATAAAAGAAATATTTATTCCGAATACTAACAAAAGAGTTACAGAACTAAATGATATTTTAGAAGCATTCAGACTCCAATTTAACATTGATAATTCCATAAATACTCAAGATACACCTACTAAGGATAAAAAAATACTTAGAAAACAATATTCATATTAAATTAACACAAGAACAAATAGACATTATAAGCTAACCAATCAATATGACAGAATTAAAATCACAAATTAAAAAGCTCAAGACAAATAAAGCACCTGGCTCAGACAATATGCTACCAGAAATGTATAAATTAATACCAAATCAAGCCATATCCTTATTATTAAAAGTATAGGATATAGCCAATAAAGATTTGAATATACCACCCTCTTGGAAATATTCATTGATATCCCCAATTATCAAACCAGATAAAGATGAGAAGCAGTGTTCCTCATATAGGCCAATATCATTACTCAATATAGACTATAAGATGTTTATGGCTATATATGCAGATAGGATCAAACACTTTCTTCCTTTCTTAATTCACAAAGATCAAACAGGTTTTATTAAAGGAAGAAATACTTCAGATAATATTAAAAGAATACTAACATTAATAGATTATAGCAAATATAAAGTCCTAGATTTAAATGTAATCTCATTAGATATTAATAAAGCTTTTGATTCGGTTAACTGGAACTTTCTTTCACTAGTTTTAAAATAATATAACTTTCCTTCTAATTTTAATAATCTTATCCAAATACTATATGAACAATCTACTGCATATGTCAAACTGGGATCATATAGATCAGGCCCTATAACAATCAAAAAGGGAACTAAACAAGGTTGCCCTTTATCACCATTGTTATTTGCATTACTCATAGAACCCTTTGCAAATCAAATCAGATCAAACAATAACATAAAGGGCATTTGTATTAATAAAATGTTAAACCTTAAAATCCAACTCTTTGCTGATGACATACTATTAACTTTCTCAGATGCAAATGAGTCTTTGAATGCTCTATTTAACTCCATGAATAAATTTCAAAATATTTCAGGCTTAAAATTTAATGAAAACAAAACTAAAATTATGCCCTGTAATTGTAAAAAAAAATAAATAAATAATATAAACAAAAGATTTTCCAAATATATGTAACAGAAAGTAAATTATTATATCTGGGAATAAATCTACTCAATGAATTAACAGATTCTCTAATATTTAACTATAATAAAATACTAGACAAAATAGAACAAACAATTGGTTACTGGAATAAATATATCTTTTCAACAGCAGACAGATTATATCTTATTAAAATAATCATATTTCCCAAAATATTATACTTAATACAACATTTTTCATTGCCACCTCCCAAATATATTATTCAAAGATACAATAAACTAATTTTAAATTTTCTATGGTTTCCAAATAAACCCCGTATAGCCTTAAATAAACATTTGCCAGATTGGGAAGATGGCGGAATTAATTTACAGGATATTGATTTATATATTACCTCATCTGTTATTAAAAACATAACACTATGGTTAAATAATTCATACACACCTATATGGAAACAAGCCCATGAGCAGATTTACATAGAAATCAATTATAATCACATACAAGACAACTTAACAGTAATACCATCACCCCTTATATGGATGTTAAAAGATTATTTTTTAGGGAAAAGGGATAATATTAATAAATTGCCATCAAACTATATAAGCTCTACACTTTCAGTGTTCAAAACATATATAAACAAAATACCAAATATTAATTTTTGGATTTTTTTTATTTTTCCTATAGCTTTTACACCAAATATTCTAGATACATTCCAAATATCTAAAATAAATATACTTAAAGAAGAAACATTACTCTTTTGGCATCAACTTGTAGAGAAAGGGAAAATTCTAACAAAGGAACAGATCATTTATAATTATAATATAAATAAAGACAATTGGCTGTTTTTATAAAATCTAAGGCATTTTCTTATAAATAAAATAGAACAAATGCAACCTTCAGTTAGACATGAAGCTCCAAAACTCATTGAATACCTTATCCTTATCACAAAAAAGCCTTATCAGGGTACAGGTTATTTGTCTAATATCTATAAAATTGTTAAAAAAAAAAAAAAATCATGAAAAATCATACTGGGATTATTATACTTTAATAAACAACCATCCTCCAATTGAAGAAGAAAAATGTAATATTCTAAAATCTTCCAAAATTTCTACATTATCAAAATACTGGCAATTATTCACTTGGAGATATCTACACAGAATTTTCTATACACCACATATGTTAGCCAAAATGTATTCTATTGAAGATCAATGTTGGAGATGCCATACCAAGATAAAAGCAGATTGGCAGCATGTTTTTTATGAATGTATATGTCTCAATATGTACTTGAAATCCATTAACTATTTTTTCAGACTGTTTATAATGATAATTTTCAATTAACAAAGTCTTTAATTTTATTCAACTCACCTATTCCAAACTGTGTACCAAATAAAGACACTAAAATCCTATGGTCACTATTGGCAATTTCACGTAAAATCATACCTATACACTGGAAAAATGAGGTTTCGCCTATGTTCAAGGAATTTGAGACTTTAACAACAACAGTTGCTCACATGGAAATATTAACAGTGAAGAACAGAACTAAAAGATCTACTTCTTACTATTACTCTTGGATGAAAGTACTGGAAATACTCGAAAAGATTGAAGAAGATATATCATCTTATGTTTCTAACTTTATATAAATTCATTTCAATGTTATTTGCATAGACACCAATGTAAATAGTTATATAATGGTTTGAAGTTAGTAATGTTTTAAAATTGTAAATATGTTATTTATCTTTATTTCATGTAATGTTTAAGAAATCTTATTTGAAATAATAAAAAAAATATTTAGTGAAAGAATCTTAATGGCAACACTCAGATCTGCTCTGAGTTACAGCACAATGGCACTGAATATACAGAACCAAATGATATTGCCAACATCCTGGCAGATAGGTTCAGTGCTAACTTTACCCCCCTCTCAACCCTAGAGGACCCATCTCTATACCGGAAGAATGCAAAGTTCCTGTAATCTTGGCTGTACAGGTAAAAAACACACTCGCCAAAGCCAAGAACACAGCATCCATGGGACCTGACAATATCCCAGGCTGCGTTCTACACAAACTACAGAATGAACTGGCACCCTACCTAAATACCATGTTCAATCATAGCCTCACCTTAGGCTTTGTGCCCACTGAATAGCGCACCGTGATGGTTATCCCACTCCACAAAGGGGGAGCCATGACGGAACCCAGGAACTACCATCCCATTAGCCTGACGAGCCTGGTCTGCAAGGCCATGGGATGTATCATCATGGAACTCATAAACAAAGACATTGGTAATCTTCAAACTCTGGACCCTACCCAGTTTGGATTTGTAAAAGGCAGATCATGTCTCCTAAACCTGACTGACTTCTTTGAAGGAGTCACCAAAGCCATAGATGAGGGTAAGATGGTTTACACAGCTTATCTAGATCTCGCCAAGGTTTTCAACACCATCCCCCACTCTGGAGTTATAGATAAGCTCACTAAACTAGGTATAAATCCCTATGTCAGAAGATGTGTTGCCAACTGGCTCACGGACAGAACCCATACTGTGAAAGTAGCAGACTCCAAATCCGACTTCAGACCAATGACATGTGGAGTACCACAGGGTTCAGTCCTGCACCCTCTCCTGTTTGGTATCTACTTCTCTGAAGTACAGGCTAACACAGAAGGTCTTTAGCTAACAAAGTTTGCAGATGACTGCAAACTAGGAGCCATAATCGAAACTCCTAACAATGTGGACATATTACAAAAGGGCCTCACTGAGACAGATGCCTGGTGTCAAAGCCATGGCCTCAAGCTCAATGCCAACAAGTGCATTGTCATCCCTTTTGGTAAAATCTCTGTACCCATGAACTACCACATAGGCGTTAGCCTACTTAAAACCGAAAGTGTGATAAGAGACCTTGGGACACAGGTGGACAGTAGTCTCTCCTTTGATAATCACATCACCACAGTAGTCAGGAAATCCTTCTACATGGCACAACTCATCACAAAAGGTTTCTCATCCAGGAAAAAAAAGAGGTCATTGTTCCCCTCTACTCATCGCTCATTAGACCCATTATAAAGTACAATGCCCCTTTTTGTATGTACCTCACAGAACATCTACAACAACTGGAAAGGCCACAGAAATACCTCACAAAGAGGATTACTGGCCTCAAACAGATGCCCTATGCAGATCATCTCAAAAAACTCCAGCTTTACTCTGTCGCATATCGCCTACACAGAGGGCGATCTCTGCCTAACATAGAAAGTTATGTCAAACCCAGAGCTGTTGGACATATTCCACTTAAAGAATCCCAATCCCTCTGAGCCACACGCTATAGGGACTTAAACCTTGTCACCACAATAAACAGAACATGCTGGAGGGATAGATTCCTGTCCCAGAGACTTCCCATACTCTGGAACAAACTACCTATCTATATCAAACAAAGCTCCTCATTAGCACTCTTCAAGAAAAATCTTGATGATTGGATGGGGAGATATGAAATTCACCCTGGGGATCACTACTGTGGCTCTGCTTGACAGAGGCACCGGAAAATAATTTTTTTGGTTGGCAAAAGCCAAGGTACCATTTGGCTAGGCTTTCTTAGGCCCTAGAGCCAATAGCCTTGTACCTACCTATGAACCTATAAACTTAGAAAGTTTCTAGTATAAAAGGTTTTGTGTTACCATGCATTTTATGAAGGATACGAAATATGAAGCTCAAATATCTGTCATTATTTAGCTTAATCCTGAGTGATTTGCCAGAAAAACACATGTTTTATGTAGAAGAGACCAAACTATGAGGCAAAATTCTGGACATTATATGAAAGTCTGGACAGCTGAGAGGTATGGAGGGGGCATGGCTTCACTTAGGGCATTGTTTCACCTAAGGCCAGCCTTGGATAAGAGTCTGCAAAAATATTTTTTTGCTTGTTTCCTGTTCTTATTTTTTATCTTTTGATATAGTTATATGTGGAAACTCTGTGCATATATAAAACTTTTGGCTGCAGATAATCTTGTTTTCTCAGGAAAGCTCTGATATTAATTTCTCATAATATTACTGTTTTCTGCCTTGCTGTTCCATTCTCAGCCAGTCCAGCATTGTATTACTCCTAAATGACTGGACTCAATCAATCCTGCACTGTATTATTCCTAACTGGCTGGACACTGTTTCCTTGATCATCATGCTTCCCTGTGGTGTTGCATGTCATAACAGAAATCGGACTGATCTGCTATATCTCATACAGAATATACCTTGTGACAACAAAATGAACAGGGGTAGCTGAAGAAGAACACCAAGAGGCATAATGTTACATAATGATAAAATTGCATTTAGTGATGCAGATTCACTAATTTTATTCACAAGGTGCCTTGATGTTTATTTTCATGTTTTGTACACTTATAAAAAGTTTGAAAAAGTGGTACCACCAGAACTGCAAAATCCAAAACAGAACGGACTCCCAGCCATGATAACATGGAAATTTTAATATAAAAGCCATACCAAATAACACTCCATAAGAGCTTTCATCTCTCAGGGAGATTTCATCAGATAAAATCAATTGAATATCAACCTCCTTTTATATTAATGAACACATTAATTACCCTAATTCATTTGTTTAAAAGCTTAGATTCTTAAAGCTACAGTGCATAGTGTGTTAGTTAAGCTAGTACTTCAGCCTTTTCTTTTAAAATAGGTCCAATAGATACTTGATCATTTAATCCTGGAAGAAATGTGGCATTTAATTTTAACTACCACACCAGTTACCTCTTTAAAAGCAGTCTTTGCCAGTCACCTCCCCTTGAATTTGTTTTTAATTTTTCCAAGATCGCAAAAATGAACCTATTAAAATTGGGGAATACTGTGGAATGTCTGCACAGTGCATTTGTATCTTTCTTTCTATTTATATTGTATAAATGTTCATAAATTCTTATCTTTAGGGCTCTTTCTCTTTTACCTATGTAGAATCCTGCACAATTTTCACACTTAGGTAGATAAACAACTCTCCTAGTGGTACAATTGCCATTCACAAATAACACCTTACTATGCAACACATTGTTTAGAACCATGTTTTTTCCTTATTAATGTACTTACACTGAGCACAGCATCCACATGGTACTGTCCCCTTCCTATTAATGTCTTCTTCCTGCAAACCATTTTCCAATAACTTTTTAAAATTCCTCCCTGTCTTGTATACAAAGACAAGTTCATGCCCCACTAAGTCATGAATCTCTTTGTTCACCCTAAAAATGTTCCGGTTTTTAACAGCTGTTTACCTAATATCGTTCATATGGTTGTTCTGTTCTCAAACCAAAGCTTTTTCATAAAGCCCTCATCTGTCAGTCCCTTTTGCTCTTGTCATCTCCCTTCCTAAGAGGGGTTGGTACTTCTTTCCCCTACACTTGTTTAACTTCATTGAAAATGCTGTCAATTATAGACTCAAGGTATCCCATATCCAGAAACATTTCCTTTAGCTCCATCTATTTTCCCCAAAGTTCATCTTTCACTGGGGTCAATCTTGCTACATGAATTGCTTGCTTTATTACTAAGCTTTTTTTTCTGAAAATGGGGATGGTTGCTGGTATAATGTAAGTATGCATTACAGAAGGTTTTCTTCCTATAAATGTTGGACTTGAAGCCTCCTGATGTGTGTGAAATTTTGGCATCCAAAAAGTTAATACTTTCTCTACTCCATGAATTTGTAAATCTGAAGTAACCACAATACCCGTTAAGGTAGTTTAAAAAATTTAGGATCTCTTCAACCGCCCTGTCCCACAAAATAAAAATGTCATCCAGAAACCTTACATAAAAATGTAAAAACTTAAAATAAGGGGTGGGGAATACAAATTCCTTCTCCCACCCTAGCATTATAATATCTGCAAAAGCTGGAGTGCAGGATGCCCCCATGGCCACCCCTGTAACTTGCTGGTAGTAGTCTCCTTCAAAATATACATAGTTGTTCTCCAAGACCAGCTCTAAAAGTTCAACCACCAAGTTGATGTGGTCTTTTGGAAAGGTTGAGAAAAGTTGTAATACTTCTAGAAAATACTGGACACCTTCAACCTTTGGAAAAGTGGAAAAAAAAGGTCTATTACATCTATAGTTAAGAAAGTTAATTCCTTTTTCCACAGTTCTTGCTTAACTTTACTCAAAAAATCTCACAAGTCTAACAAGTGGGGCACATTGGTTACTACCTCTTTCACCCATCTGTCAACTAGTACTGCTATAGGGTGAGTTTTGGAGCCTTTTGCAGATACCATAGGCTTTAAAGGGTTTTTTCAAATTTTTGTGAACTTTTGGTATCCTGAAAATATTTGGAATTATTGGTTTCTTTTGTTGCATAAATCTGTAAGTGTCCAAATCTATACAGTTGTCCAAAAGGTATTCTTCAAGATATGAATCAATTCTCTGGTGTGCTATTGTGATCTCATTTTTTTGAAACAGAAGAGTATGTAACAGTGTTGTACAACAAACTGGTCATCCCATTGTTGTACTCTTCTACTCTGAATATAACCACTTCTCCGCCCTTATCGGGCTTCATTACCCTTATATCCTGATTGCTCTTCATACCCTTAAGAATTTCTTTCTCTTTTTTTTTGAAAGGTTGTGGTATATTTTCTTGTCTTGAGAATATAGGTGATTCATATCTTCCATCACTGCCCTTTCAAAGAATCTATGGTTTTAAACAAATGTAATTAGGGTAATTAATGTCTTCTTTAATATAAAAAGAGGTTGATATCCAATTGATTTTATCTGATGAAGTCTCCCTGAGAGATGAAAGTGCTTATGGAGTGTTATTTGGTGTGACTTTTATATTAAAATTTCCATTTTATCATGGTTGGTGGTCCATTCTGTTTTGGATTTTACATTTTTATACACCTGTTTTAAAGCAGTACGTAAGGACAGAACATTGCATGTACTACCACCCATCATATACTGTACAATGCATAGGATTGTCATATTTATACAGGATATTAAGCTAAACATGTTATTTCTAAAACAGTCAAAAAGGAAATATTTTCCAGACTACACACTTATGCATGAGTGGTGCTTAGAAACCAACTTAAACACTCAACAAACATCCCTACATGCACTGAATTAAAGACAAAGAACTTTCTGCATATTGTGAAATGTCAATGGATGGCTGTCCTGCTATGTGAACTAGCCTGCATGGGCCAAGGTTTAATAGCAGCTTGGTATCCTTAGTGAATAAAATTTTAGCACTTGATGTAGACTGGGTCCATATGTTGCCTGCCCCTAACCAGCTACTAGTATCCCTCATTTACAATTAGATATCATTGGACTAGCAGCACTGATAGCCAATTTTGCGTTCCCCAGTGGGAAGATTAACATCACGGAGGTTGTTGTATCTGTTCTGTGATCCCTTTCCTCAGTGCCTTTCTCACATTCTTAGGGAATGCTCTAGTGCAATTAATGATGTGAAGGTGATTATGTCAGAAAGACAACTTTGTAATAATACAATTTTGCAATATCAGAATAAATAATAGTTGCCACTCTCCCTGAGCAAATGTAGGTAAATAAAAGCAGACTGATACCATAGGATATGACAGGTACACAAAATCACATTGTAACAGAGGGAAACTACATGACACATGAATGTCACTCACATGCTGAATTGATACGACAGTTTGTAAGGACAGCACATATATAATGGACAGGATACATTACATCCATATAACATGAAGGAAAATAGGAATGGCTCAGAAGCCCTGATCACCTTTTGCAAGAACTGAACCCATGCCGTCGATGTCAACACCGACCTACGTATTAACTCTACACACCACAGAAAGAGACCTAACACGTATGAGGAAGATCACCCTGGAACAGATTTATGCATCTGAATATTATAATAATTATGCATCTCGTATGTAGGTGTGTGCAGTGTTACAAACGTGGGAGCAGAGTTTGACATATGTAATACCTTTTGTGTAAGGCACCCCTGCCTGACACAGTTATTGTGCCGACAGATAACAACAGATGCAAACCCCCTTCATAAAAAGTAGCAATTGGTATTGTGACAAACACATGGAATTAATGTGAGAATTAAGAAAGGATACAAGATAATGAATGTGATACAATGTCAGACTGATAGCAATTAAACGAGTATGCTTATGTGCACACTAATGTGTTCCATCCTATATCAATGTTCAGTGGTCAAGGACAGCTTCTCTGTATGTCGTATACATACCACCCAAGAACTAGAGCACACTCGTGTACACCACAGTACTCAAAGCATGTGTTAAGGTAGCACTTTCACTATTTCACTGGCAGAACCAATGTGTGATTTCAGGAAATCCAAATCTACTTTCTCATGTGTTTGTGTAACATCTCAAGGGATAACATGATGTGATGTAATGGTTGTTGTGTGATGTCAGTGCATTCATACAAAAATGAATCCCTATGCTAGAATTGAACATCAAGCCGTACAACACCTCCAAATAAGAAGAGAGCTATTAATCACATTTGCCACTGTGAAAATGTTATCACAGCAGTTAAACTCCACCTGTGTGAAGTCATTCAATCAGCTATACTTTATCTGGCCATGAGTTTTATCAGCTAAAAGTTGAGGGGGGAGGCCTCTGCCACTCAATCAAAGTATAATGGGGGTGTCTTTCCTGCAGAACAGTTAAGGACACAAATGCTTACAGTCACTCAATGCTGGTTTGGAACACTAGCGTAAGCACTGAGAAATTCAACACCATAGTGGTATCACTGGATGTGCCATGGTATAAGTGCATCAACAGTTGTCATATGTGTGGTTATGTGAAAGCATTACATCAAGTGTATGAATCAAGGAATATGTGTCCCTGTAATTACTTAGAAAGAGTCTTGCTCTATGTTAGAAAAATACACAAACACACCTGTAGCCCCCTGCTATTGTCATTGTGATGATAGGCCACTGTGATGATAGAACAACAATTATATCCGATGTGGATGTAATCCCATATTGGAACACACGCCTTATTAGGCAACAACATACATTAAATTGTCTCATGTCTTCAGTCTTTAGAAGTTGTTTCATAACAATTGTGATATAACAACAATCTATTCAAATGACAATATCAGTAATCAGTACAGCCTTTCCAAATGAAATATAGAGTAAACTTTTCTAACAGGAAACAACATCTACACCTGAACATAGTACACATGGTGACAACACCGTTAACAACATGTACACTGACTGTAAGCAGCGATGTTGGGAGTTTAACTATATATTTAACATCACAGGCAAATGAAGGTTTGCTGAAACACAAGGGCAACTATATATTTATTTGACAACTGTGACATTACACATTTCAAAGGATGACATTACCATTGTTTAGGATGACATTAGTGTGTTTCAGCAGAGAAAAGGATTTGGGGAGAAGGGTCTGAAATTAATGTGGACTCACCCTGCTGTTTAAAAGTAACTCCAGGCTACTACAGTATTGTGCATAGCAGCAATTCATGTCATATCTGCACAATGACACACACACACACACACACACACACACACACACACACACACACACACACACACACACACACACACACAATAAGATTAGAACCCCATACCTATCTCACTATGCAATCTAGAGGACACTGTACAAAAAAGTCATCACCATAGACAAATGGCTTATATGATGTGATAGTGCACTTTATATAGGATGGCATCAGTGTGGTTTAGCAGAGAAGCTGATGTTGCAAGAAGGGTTTGAAATTGACTGAGACTTACCCTGCAGTTTAAAATTAACTGCAGAGGCTCCTACTTTATTGTGGACAGCTGTACTTCAGGTCCTATCTGCACAATGCCATGCTCACATCAGTTGACTATTGTAAGATTAGAACCCCTACCTATCTAACTATTCAATCTAAAAGACACAATACTTAATGCAAGCAACACCACATAAGTCTGACTTCTACAGTGTGAGAGTGCACTTTATACAATATAACATCAGTGCGGTTTACCAGAGAATATTATGTGTGAGTAGGGTCTGAAATTGATGTGGACTCACCCTACAGTTTAAAATAAACTCCAGGTTACTATTGTATTGTGGTAGCAGTCATTCAAGTCATATCTGCACAATGAGATACCCACACAAGCTGACTGTTGTGAGATTAGAATCTCCTTCCTATCTAGCTATACAATCTAAAGGGCTCAATACTTAATACAAGGACTACTGCAGAAGTCTGAGTTATCCAGTGTGACAGTGCACTTTATACAGGATGACATCAGTGTGGTTTAGTAGCAATGATGATGTTGTAAGAAGGTTCTGACATTGATGTGGACTTACCCTGCTGTTTAAATTTTACTCCAGGTTACTGCTGTATTATGGACAGCAGTAGTTAAGGTCATATCTGCACAATGCGACACACACATGCACACAAACACACACACACACACACACACACACACACACACACACACACACACACACACACACACACACACACACACACACACACACACACACACACACACACACACACACACACACACACACACACACACACACACACACATACACACACACACACACACACACACAGGCTGACTGCCATGAGATTAGAACACCCTACCTATCTAGCTATGAAATCTGGAGGATGCAGTATTTAACACAAGTGTAAATGCAGAAATCTGACTTTACAGTCTGACAGTGCAGTGTTGATAGGGTTAGCATCTCATTCTGTGTCAGAGATGATATTGTGATGTTGAAGGCTTTGTGCAAATCCATATTTGTTTATATGATGGAGTAACATGAATTTTATGCTTAGTAATCTATACATACTGCTGACTTCTGTCAGCTATGCTGCCATAAATGTATACTGAAGAACGGGCAGCGATATGTAATCTACATGTCTTGTATATGTGACATGCACACACTTGTGAAAAACAGGCTGGGCAGTGAATCCTTCATTGATCATAAGGTTATGATGATGGTATGCAAACAAAAATGAATGCTACTGATATTAGCTATGCTATGTGCTCATGCATGGGCAATGTGACCTGTCACATACTAAGCAATACTTAATGTTCCAATGCAGGAAGGGTAAAATGTGATGATTTCTGTGCATCAAGGCTGTATGTGGTTGTATATCATTTCTGAGTGTTACTGCTGCAGTGCAGAGCCAGCTGTCCAAAATGTACTGCACAATTAACCACAGTTCACAGCATTTCACATCAGTACATTACACAATTTCCATGTAATGAAGTAATCTAATCCAGTAGCAATACTTATCTTTGTCCAAAATCACTTCTCAAAACACAATGGTGAGAAAAACGTATTTGTGCATAGGTTGGCAAAGTGTTAGCATATGCGTGATGATAGTTTAATGCATTAAAATGGGACTGTGGCGTAACAATGTTTAGTGGTGTTCAGTGGTGCTCTGCATGATGTTTTGTACCTTTCCATGTTAGCTCCAAAGCTCAATTCAAACAGGAAATGTTCTGCTTGCCTTCCCATTTGTGCAAAGGTACACTGTGAGCAAACACAGTTCTTTGCTGAAAAAACCCCAGTGAAACACTACATGCCATGTGCCTTCTACAGTGCAAGGAGGCTTAGCAGTAATGCATGGCTGTCAGCCCTCTAGACAGTACATAATGTAGAGAATCCACCTGTTAGCGTAGTTTTCTTCATAGCACAAGGTGTAAACACTCTTTGCTAAATGAAAAAGCAGACTTTAAGCAAGGTTCAACTGCAGTATGCAGAGATTTTTACAAAGAGTGTCAGAATGTGATTATTATAGTAACTTTTTATTGTGAGTTTAAGAACACCTAGGAATTACATGTGTTTCCTGGAAAAATTATATAAGTAATAGCTACTGAAATATTTGTTATGCCTACTAAGCATAGACATGGTTAAAAGAGAAATCACAAGTTAACTGGGTGCACAATGAGGTGTAAGGCAAATAGTCACCACATTAAGCAATAACAACTGAAGTGCTATTCAGTATGATATACTACAGTTGCTCATTGCCAAACATCACACAACTGTTGAGGACTACAACTGAGAAATCAGAAGGGGCTTACAGAGATACAGAGGCAGCTCATTCACAGGAAAGACACTTATAGAACAGGCAGTATGAGATTCACTAATGCTGGGTATGAAGCATTGTCAAGAAGATGCCTACAAACTTGACCATTATCCCTTGATCCCATCAGGGTAATCCTATTCACATATGTCAGGGTCACACCTTTGAAGGGACAGTGATACCCTATGTAACCAGTGGAAGATGTAACGTTTATTCTTCAGCAAAGCAGTGGCAGACTGAAAATGCCATAACATTACATTTACATCCATCAGCCTAATGAATAGTCAACAGTACAGAGGGGTGAGAAAGAAGGGTGAAGACAGACACAGATAGAGGGACACGTGTGAAAGGGTGCTGTTATGGATGATAAATGTACATTATTATGGTGTGTCCTCAGAATTGATCAGTGATGGCTGTGGTGGTGAAGAAGCTGTAGGACAGGCAAAATCTGATACTGACATGGATAGAGTAAGGGTGGTTTAATACTTTGTCCTTATGGGCATGGATGTGTTTGCAAAAATCTGTTCATGAAAGTTTGTTAATACAAAAAAATAAGATCTACATCATTAAACATCATAGAAGTATAACTTCACAGAAAGAAAAAATGTAACATACATCTGGACGTGAACCCTTGATGCTAGGACAAAAAAAGCAATCTTCAGAGAAGTTGCACTTTGTTACATCCAGTAGCAAAGGAACTGTTTGAGTAACTGTTGCAAAGTATTGCCAATACTCTGTTTTTACCCTGTATTCTAATAGTGTAGCATATTTAAGCACTTTTGCATGAGAATAATCAGAGTATTATGGGTGGTGGTAACAACACTATTGTTGCACAATACCAAACTCCACACAAAGGCTGAGGACAAAAAGTGAAGACCTTCTTATAGACCATTTCTGACTATGTGTGTTGGGTGTGATTCTATTTTTTGACCAGACTAAATGTGTGAAAAGTGGGTTGATAGGAAGGTGGAGAAATGGGTGGGGAAGCAGAGAGAAGGATGCAATACAAAGAATGCAGGAATTTGCAGGAAGTGAGTGGGAGGGAACCATAGCTATCTACCTCTTCACAACATAAATATTGAAGTGTAGCCTGAATGTACTGATTCTGAACTGTCAACATACCAAGGGCAGGTGACAACAACAGAATTATGTAGAGCCAATTGTGCCAAACCAAGTGTGTCAAGAAGACTCACAGGTGAAGTGGAGAGATATGCACGGGTCAGGATTTTTTGTGACAGGTGCCCATTATCTACTTTTTACTTTGCAAAGAGAGAAGAATATTGGAGAAGGTGCTTAGGAATGTGAGAAGCAGGTAGGAAGGTTAGGTGAGGAAGCAGGTATAGGCATACAGGACAACCTAGACAGACAAGGATGGTGATGGAGACAAAAAGTTGGGGACATATTGATTGAGGATAGATAGGGGACATCAGGCACACAAGTCTGACAATAGTGAGAATCTAGTACTCACCCTCAGAACTGTCATCACTATCTCCTGTCTCAGTTTCATGAGTCAGTGCTCAATGTGGCATCGCCTTCGTAATTTGATGAAACACCTTTCTGATATGACCAATTCGGGTACTGAGGCCCCTTTCCATAATACCCACAATTAACACTGTCAGGGCTTGGCAGGTGACAAAATCACCACCTCCACGAATACTACTCCTGGAGTGTAGCAGTGCACCAACTGCCAGGCAGAGCTATCTGAAGTGGATGGGGTAGGTAAGGCAGGAGTTGTGGAGGCAGTGTTGTCAGCTTGGGACCCCAAGTCATGGCATATCATATGACTGTATAACTTCAGACAATAAACATTTATGAGTATTCAGTTTATGTACCTTTGCCACAACCAGGTATGATGGAAAGGTTTTACTCTGCTTCACTATTAATCAGATGCACTGCTATGATATCATAAATGCCATTATATATTACAGTATTGCCATATTGCATAAAAGTGCAAGGTATTAGGTTTACATTAAGACCTGATGCATACATATCCTGTAACTCTCTGAAGTGAGTTAACCCCATCTGTGCAAAACAGAAGAAGACAAGAAGAGACATAAAAGCATACTGAATAACAGTTTTGCCTGGGTACTGTATTCTATATCATTTAATACAGGTAGGTCAGTATACTTACACAACTACAGGATCTCAGTAGTCCTAAACTCATCACCCTATTGGCTAAGGAGGTTCTTCTTTGCCATTTCAGGTCACTATAGTGGTAACAATAACTCTCTCCAGCATACCTATCAACTTCTTAGAGCAAGGAATCTGGACAAAGCCATAACTAAAAGTGGAACAAAGGAAAATAATAGGGACAATTTTAATAAATATTGCTCTTACAAACTTAGAAAGTTGATAGAATAATAGGTTTTGCATTAACATTAATTTTCTGAAAGCTATGAAGTATGAAAGTCAAATATTTGTCATTATTTTCTAACTTCATTCTTTAATGATTTGCCTTAGTTTGCCAGAAAACCACAGTTTTATGAAAATTGTACCAAAAATATGAGTCAAAAATCTGGACATTCTGCAAAAATCTCTACAGTTGAGATGTATGTGCTCCAATGCATGGGATGCCATTTGCACTGAAGACAGCCTTGGCTACTCTGTTCCAACCCTCTGTCTTATACTGAGATCCAGTGTAGTCCACCTGAGGTAGCCTGTGGCTGTAGCACTTCATGAGGAGTGACACAAAAACCTTGGACTCCTTCACATCCCACCTCTGTGCTCTAAATTTAGTACCATCTTCTGCACCATCTATGCCTGCAGAAGTCAAGCAGCAACTCTAAGGATGAATTGGTGCCAAATTCCAATTTGGGGTTTAAAGGCTAGTACCAAAACATGCACAATCATGCCAGCTGCATTTGCATAATGGCAAGCACAAAGAGGCACTTGTAAGACAGAAGGCAAACAAAGGTGTGAGACATAGCAGTGAGATTTGCCATGTACAATGCTGGACATATTCACACTTTTACAGATGGTAAACGCTGACAGCCTCAATGGCTCGTGTTGTTATACTTTGTGTTTTAGAAGTTAAACAGGATGACTTTGAAGTAACTTTCTGGAATTAAACACTGTAAAAAGTTAGTTGACCAATGGGGGTATCAAACCTAAGGAATAAATAATGCATACATTTCAACAAGGTGATTATTTGTCAGTACTACAGGAGAACTCCTTTTCAACCATATTTATTGCCAACAAACTGCAATCAGTATGGATGGAGATATACTACAGATATGAGTTTTGTGAAGTATTCACGATAAAAAGGAGGCTCCCCTATGACCATGAAGAGAAAATGTGATGTCCTTATTCCATATCTTTCAAGTGTCTCTGATTTTACCTCATATTTTTTGCCCTCTCCCTCATAAAATATTTGACTTTCTGTAAAAATCACTTGGACTTAATTTGACCCTGGTTGAGTACACCAATCAAACAGAATTTAAAGGAGATGCTTGAAGGTATTCCAGCAATATATATTTTGTGTGACAGAGGAAAGTGATTTAGAAGCTCAAAATCAGTGTGGATGATATTATCTGATATGTCTATACAAAGCCAGGTAGACAGAATTCTGTCTGTTGGGAGTCTGTTTTTCTCTATTGACCTTTGCAGTTAGTTTTGGCAATGCAGTTAAAGAACAGCATAGTTACAGATTATTGCCTTGCTATGTTTCAAGTAAGTGTCATAGTACTAACCAAATTGCATTGTAAATGAAATATGTGACATTTTTGGTTATTTTAAACCAGACAGCAAACACGGATGGTAACTCTCACCACTCCAGAGACCAAACTTGCACCAACGGACTTAAAACAATCTTTTATTCACCAACAAAATCTAAAACCATATCCTGTATCTATTCCCATCCCATAAATGTGTATACATTTTACTATCATAGAGGATACAGTCCATAAAAATGATACCCCCACCCTTGTCGGGCTTCATTATTCTTATTTCTTTATTATTTCTGATCTCATACAATAAATCCCTCTCTTTTTTTGTCAAATTATCTCCAGACTTTATTGAATTGCACTTTTCTCTTACTTCTTTTTCAACCACTTTTTCCAAATTTTTTATCTGTGGATGTAACGGTGGGTTATATACACTTTTTTTCTTTAAGACCTCCTCCGTCCCCATTCCTTATATTGTTCGAACTTGGCCACATCACCTTAAAATTCACCTTTCTTAAAAGTTTTATATCTAACAGGCTTTTGGTCATATCTCCATTATTACTAGGTATGAACTTCAAGCCCTTAGAAAATAATGAAAAATGTTCTTTTTCTATTATTACACTACTAAAATTATAGATGCTAAAATTGTCCCTAGTGTTGCAAACCTGAATAGAGGGTCTAACCTCATCATCTGTCCCTTCTGCCTCCCTCCACTGAAAATTCACATTCTGTGGTCCCTGTTTCTTAATTAAACGTTCAGACCGGAGGAAAGCTTCATCATATTCCTTATCATTCTCTCATGTTCATTATATTCATTATATCCCATAGCCCCCACTTCCTCTGTCTCATTATTAATATCTACAAATGCATTACCATAACTTTTATAAGACCCCTGAGGTTTGGGATAACTGTTATGGGTATTGTATTCATATACATCTCTTTCCAATTTCTTAATTTTTCTCTGAATGAGGTCATTACACCTCTGTTCAACATTTTTTCTAATATTAAGATATTTACATTTCTCTTCATATACACCAAACATTGATGCATTGGTCCAACAATTCAATATCTCTATGCATGACATCTAAAATTCTCACATTTTCTTTAACAATTAACTTGAGCATATCCAAACCACATTTATTAAAAACACTAATTAATTCTTTGTGGTAATTTGAGCCAACCATAACATTATTTCTCAATGACTAGTGCCTGAATTTATACATTAAATTGTTAAGATTGTTTAACTTTTGTTTGTATGTCCCGTTCACAACATTGGTAACATTATCATTGAGTCCAACAAAATCAATACAAGGTTTGGGAGCGTACCATTCAAGACTATCCATGGTTACATTGTTAGACAGTACCTGTAGAATCTTTCTTGTGATGCCATCAAGTCCTCCCCAAACAAACAAAGCGTGTTTGAAGGATGAAAATTAAGTTATTATCCTATTCCTAAGACTCCTCCATTAACTTTTCTCCAAAGGGCTGAACTGAGTGGAGTTAAGATATTTCTCAGTAGTGGAAGAGCTGTCCATCAGAACTGCCGATGGTAACTCTCACCACTCCAGAGACCAAACTTGACTTAAAACAATCTTTTATTCACCAACAAAATCTAAAACCATATCCTGTATCTATTCCCATCCCATAAATGTGTATACATTTTACTATCATAGAGGATACAGTCCTAATAATAATGGAGATATGACCAAAAGCCTGTTAGATATAAAACTTTTTTTAAGAAAGGTGAATTTTAAGGTGATGTTGTATATAACCCACCGTTACATCCACAGATAAAAAATTTGGAAAAGTGGTTGTTTATGGACTGTATCCTCTATGATAGTAAAATGTATACACATTTATGGGATGGGAATAGATACAGGATATGGTTTTAGATTTTGTTGGTGAATAAAAGATTGTTTTAAGTCCGTTGGTGCAAGTTTGGTCTCTGGAGTGGTGAGAGTTACCATCCGTGTTTGCTGTCTTGGTAGAGAGTTCGTAGTCATTTTGATGGACAGCTCTTCCACTACTGAGATAATGTAACCATGGATAGTCTTGAATTGTATTGATTTTGTTGGACTCAATGATAATGTTACCAATGTTGTGAACGGGACATACAAACAAAAGTTAAACAATCTTAACAATTTAATGTATAAATTCAGAGCACTAGTCATTGAGGGGTCTTTAAATTTCCAAATAATGTTATAGAATTAATTAGTGTTTTTAATAAATGTGGTTTGGATATGCTCAAGTTAATTGTTAAAGAAAATGTGAGAATTTTAGATGTCATGCATAGAGATATTGAATTGTTGGACCAATGCATCCGTAGGGATTTAATGTTTGGTGTATATGAAGAGAAATGTAAATATCTTAATATTAGAAAAAATGTTGAACAGAGGTGTAATGACCTCATTCAGAGAAAAATTAAGAAATTGGAAAGAGATGTATATGAATACAATACCCATAACAGTTATCCCAAACCTCAGGGGTCTTATAAAAGTTATGGTAATGCATTTGTAGATATTAATAATGAGACAGAGGAAGTGGGGGCTATGGGATATAATGAATATAATGAACATGATGAAAATTATGGAGAGAATGATAAGGAATATGATGAAGCTTTCCCTCCTTTCTGAAGGTCTGAGCGTTTAATTAAGAAACAGGGACCACAGAATGTGAATTTTCAGTGGAGGGAGGCAGAACAGATGATGAGGTTAGACCATCTATTCAGGTTTGCAACACTAGGGACAATTTTAGCATCTATAATTTTAGTAGTGTAATAATAGAAAAAGAACATTTTTCATTATTTTCTAGCTTGAAGTTCATACCTAATAGATATAAAACTTTTTTAAGAAGGGGTGATTTTTAAGGTGATGTGTGTCGTTCGAACAATATAAGGAATGGGGAGAGCAGCGAGGTCTTAAAGAAAAAAAGTGTATATAACCTAACACACACAACAGAAAAAAAAAGGAAAAAGTGGTTGAAAAAGTAGTAAGAAAGCAAGTCAAAAAAAAAGTCTGGAGATAATTTGAAAAAGAGAGGATTTATTGTATGAGATCAGAAATAATAAAGAAATAAGAATAATGAAGCCCGACAAGGGTGGGGGTATCATTTTTATGGACTGTATCCTCTATGATAGTAAAATGTATACACATTTATGGGATGGGAATAGATACAGGATAAAGTTTGGTCTCTGGAGTGGTGAGAGTTACCATCGTGTTTTTTGCTGTGGTGAGAGAGAGAGTAGTCAGTTTGGCAGTTGTGGTCGGTGGGTCGTTACTTATTTTAAACCAGAACTGAAAACTTTTCTCCAACATACTAAGATTATATGCGTTTGTGTAATCTGTGTAGTTCAACACCGTCACTCCTGAAATTTTCTATCCCTTCTTCTTTAATGACTCAAGAAAAGACTGTTTATCTCTTTTTTTTATTTTTTCATTTAAGCATCAGGAGACAGGACTCCACTGTCAACGTGAATGCGAGATAAGAAGCACCCTTGCTCTGTTTTCCTCTATAACCAGAAGTGAGAAGCAAGGTAAGACAAAATGCTTTTGAACAGAAACATGTAAGCTGAAATTCTAAGCATTTGCAAGAATTTGAGATCCCCTGAGGTTTGTTGTCTGCTAAATCCATCAAGCAGGGCTAAAATATGTTTTTGTAGGGTGGGGTAATCCATTTTATTATTGGTATTTTTAGAAAAGTTGTCACCCCACCACTCACAGTCTGGGACTGTTTTTCTTTTCTGTTTTTTTTTGTATGTAAAGAGCTGTGTATCCCAAATGATTTGATACATTCTTGTAATAATGTCAGTAAGTTATATTAACTACTTTACTAATAAAATTTCCTTAAAATGGGCAGAATGCCACAGTGAAATTTGCCAGAAAGGTTGGATTCTGAATGTAGATATAGAAGGCAATGGGGCCAGATTCAAAAAGATCTGATCTCACTAAAAGTGACTTTCACTAATAAAAGGCCTGTATAAAAGGCAAGCTTACACCAGAGTAAGTCACTTACACCAAAAGCAAGCCTTTTGCAATCAGACCCCATCACATCTCTATCACCCTTTAACAGTTCTTGGGAAAGGCATTCTGGGAATTATGCTTGTACACTCAGGTATATATAGTACATAAGGTTGCCATTCCACCCTTGGGCACCTCAATGCTGCAATTATCTTGGCCTTAATTTTTTCATAAGTTCATAGATTAGTACTAAGCTAACTGCCCTTGCAAGCCATTTTAAGCCTAGTCAGTTATCGCTTGTGAGAATCAAACCCTGCACCTTGTGTTTGTAAGGCAAACACCTTAACCATTAGGCCACCCTCCCAAATCAGCACACAGATTTTTCATATTTATGTTCTACATTTCTATTGTATTACCCACCAAGAAAAGATTGTATAACCACTCCTAACAAAAAATAAATATACAGAAACTTGGTAGACTGTCTCCAAGCAATGACATTAAGCATCTGAATATGATACTTATGCAAATAAAGCAGTATCTCTGGGAAATATTTCAAAGAATTGTCCTTTAATCCTCCCACTCGGTCAATTCAAATTGATTCTAAAACTGCTGAAATATGCTTACAAGGGAGAAATCCTTGGTAAAGCAAAGGAAGGCAGAGAATTATTTCTACAGAAATAGAGATTCCTCTTTTTCAAGACTACTCACAAGATATTATGCTAAAAAGGATGGCTTTTGCTGAGATAAGATCTTGCTCTGCTACAAAAGTCACCCAGCCACATTATTCAAGTTCCCAGCAAGATTGTAATTTTGCAAATTAAGTTTTTGTTTAATACACAATCAATGGTCCTGAACATCTGATCCCAAAAGGAAAGCATATGGCTTCCTTTTATAATCAGAATAATAAAAACGACATACAAAGACGGCAAAAGTTTGTTTTACATGGGTGGCTTAACCCACAACATCCCCTGATATGGAGATTCCACCAGCAACTCCCCCCCCCCCAATTTATGCATACGTACTCCACAGTCCCACAACTGCAACTACAAGAGAAATATCACAGGAAAAACAATAAATCTGATGTTGTTAATCTTCATTCCTTACTGATGGGTTATCGGTTCCGTCCTCTGAACTGAGTCAGCCAATATCAAGCTCACATCAGCCACTGAGCCAGCCAATATCAAGCTCGCATCAGCCAAAAACGCTCGAGCCAAGGTCCTACTCAGAATGCTCTGCTCCCCATTACCTCAGATCTCATTTTCTGCATTGCTGTACAGCTGTGTCAAGCCACTCTCTCAGCTATCTAATTTTTTGAAATTTTATACATTGTTCTTACTTTAAATATTTTCAGATAGTTTCTACTAATATTTTCCTACCCTATCATATACTCTAGACTCTCTCCCTTTTGTCTTTTCCCTTTATTACCCTTTTTCTTACCTTTGAGGTAATTCTTTATTACCATCGTTGGTTATCCTTCCTTTTCTCTTTTTACCCTTTTGGATAGCCTTTCCTCTTCTTTTTGGTACTGTTCTTCTTCTCCACATCATTATGTCAGATAAGAAAAGTAGCATTGGTTTCAAGCAGTGTAAGGATTGCGTCCGTAAGTTACCACTTTCCGATGGCCATGACTTATGTGTTAACTGTCTGAATGTCTCCCAGCTTACTGTGGATCCCCTGTGTGGGATTTGTTAAAATTTTTCTGCCAGGACTCTTAACAAGAGGAAGAATAAGTTAATTTTGAAAGGTCTTCTCAAGGCTTCTTTCTCTGAGGCTATTTCTGGGTCGGAGGGCTCACCCCCTCCTGTTAAACTCCATAAGAGGCATTCTTCCTCTTTATCAACGAAGTTGCTCCCCTCTTCTCCCTCTGGATATCACCGGGAGTTGATTCATAAGAAGGTGAAATTGATTACTACTTTGGCACTGCCACCTGTGACCCTGTCGGCTCCAGGCTAGGCACCGCCCCAAATGATTGTAGCTCCAGCCGTGTCTTCCTTATGGATACAGGCACCAGAGTTCCCGGTATAGACAGCTACGGCTCCGACAGTTCCATCATAGCCCTTACCGGCACCGTCCATACAGGTACAGTTCCCTTCAGCACCGTTGGTACAATCCCCTTTGACTCCAAGTATGACTTATCTGTACTCCACAGTGCACACATTTTTGGCACCGACATGTCCTTTGGAGCAGTCCTTCTCGGCACCATCCATATTACCAGTGCAGACACTTTCCTCAATGGCACTGTACCCACTGGGGCAGACTTTTGCCTTTATGGTGCAGACAGCTTCAACTACTATGGCACTGATGTCATTGGTGCAGACTACCTCCACACCATTTTCTTTGGTGCAGATGTCCTCGGTTCTGGGCTGTGCACCTATTGAACTAGCAAGGACTAAGTATTCTCCTTCATTGGATCCATTTGCTGGCAGTCAATATAGTCCTTTTCTAGAAAGGCCAGAATCACCTTCAGCTTTCTCTATGAGATCAGCCAAGAGTCTCTCTGAACAAGATGTGTTGTGGCTTGTTAACCAGTTGCTTGTGGCCAGACGTCTCTCTCAACCATCAAAGTCCATGTTCCCTCCTTCAGGTGAACATATATCTCCTCAAACTCCAATGTACATTCCTCCTTTGACTTCTACCCAAGTTTCGCAGCCTATTACTCCAACAGCAGCTTCCCTTCCTCTGACTCCAATAGTGGATCTCACTTTGGAACCAGAGTCATCCTTGTGGCCCTCAGTGCACAGGGCATCAGGCTCTTCTCAGTTCAGTGGCTGTGCCATGGGGGAGGGCATTCCTGGTTCCATGCCAATTTTTTCTATGGCACCCTCCAGGGATCCTCTCTCTCTCATGGTTCACTGTCCTCTTGAGACTCCTGGTCTGGGGAGTGGGCTCATTGGGGTGGGGTGTGACCCCTGTTCTGAGGTTGTCATGCATGGTTCTGGGCTCCTATCCCTCCTTGGTCAGGCCGGCCTTCTAGGCCATGGAGAGGGCTCTTGCCTCTGCTGGCAAATCCACCATGTTGGAGTCCTCTCCCCCCTCTGTGCTGCAACTGTCACAAATCACAACCACCGGACACTGGGCACAAGGGCCTCAGGTTTATCCTCCTCAGGAGACCCCCTCTTTGCAGTCTTCCCCAGAACCTCCCACTGAGGAAGTACTCTGCAAAGCATCGTGCAAGAGGAAGCACATGGACTCCATTGAGGAATCATTAACTGAAGATACGGATTTTGATGATGGGAAGGGTCCCCATGGTCACCCTCTGATGAGGTGTCCTTTGGTGACATCCTTGAGGTCCTTAGACAGAGAGGTTACTGGAAGTCCTCTAATCCTTCCTCAGAGGAATCTGTATTTCTGCAGGCCTTTCGTGCCCGGCTCCCTACCTCCTGAGTCACCCCGCCTGCCGATGAGCTCATCCAGCTCATCATCCAGCGTGCATGGAAGGCTCCTGATACCCTGGAAGCAATACCAAGGAGACCAGATAAAATATTATTGCCCCCAATTGAGCACCCACATTGGTCATGAGGTCTTCTAGTAGATGCTAAGCTAGTGGTGGCTGCAACTAAGAAGGATTTGGCAGAAGAGAGACAAACTGTCTATCCACCTAACAAGGAGTCCTGGGTGATTGACAGACTAGGGAAGCATGCGTTTGCTTCATCGACCTTCGCCGTAAGGTCTTTGAAATATTTGGCATACTTTACCAGGCTTCAGAGGGATCTTATCAATCAGCTCTCTGAAACCTTGGCAGGAGCTTTTTCTGATGAGGTCCATGACAATGTGGCTTCTTGGATAGCCACCCTAGAGTCCATTTCCAACTCTTCCATGCATCTTATTTCTCATGCAATGGAAGGGGAGGCTGGAGTGGCAGGCATGGGTATATAGACTGGAGACCAATTCTGGATCTTAGCACACTGAACAAATTTGTAAAAACAGAGAAATTCTGGATGGTCACGGTTCAGTTGATCCTTTCTCTTCTGGAAGAAGATGAATGGATGTGCTCTGTAGATCTTCAAGATGCATATTACCACATAAAAATGAACAAATGCTCAAGAAGATACCTCCGCTTCTGCATAGGAGCCAGTCACTACCAATTTCAAGCTCTGCCCTTCAGTCTCTCTACAGCCCCAGAGTGTTCACCAAATGCATGGCAGTGGTTAT